>NC_139677.1:12329315-12419315 GCF_964106915.1 Podarcis gaigeae | reverse complement strand
TACCATTTTACTACTACCTTACTACTGCTTTACTACCATTTAACTACTATTTTTCTACAATTTTACTACTGCTTTACTACTACTTTAAAGCTATTTTACTGCTATTCCACCACTTTACTATTGGAACATTTTACTACCGCTTTACTACTTCTTTACTACTATCTTACTGCTGTTTCACTACTGCCTTACTACCATTTTACTACTATTTTACTACTGCGTTACTACTACTTTACTGCTATTTTACTGCTACTATTCCATCACTTTACTATTGTTTTACCATTACTTAACTGCTACTTCCCTACTGGTTTACTATTGCTTTACTACCACTTTACTTCCACTTTACTACTGCTACTTTATTACTTATACTACTTTACTATTTATACCCCTATTTATACAGTAGACCTTCCTGAACAATGGCATGCCTGTCTATAGTAACAAATAGTATTGTTACTTTTTTATTAATTGTATATACTGCCCTTCATCCATAGATTTAAGGTTGGTTTACGACTTAAAAATGCAAGGTAAAAAACACAAAATACACAATAAAAACAAGAACAAGAACAAACCAATAAGCCTCCTCCCTCAACCTCTCCTTTGGCTTGTCCTTCACTCATGACTTCTCTCTTGTTCCTTGATCTTAACTTCCTCACTTTTGCAAACCTTCCAGTTGTCCCTAATTTTGCCGGGACTGTCCCAGATTTATTGAAGCTGTCCTGGTTTCTGATGTTATCCTGCTTTTCCTTAGGACGTCCCTATGTTCATGGGAGAAATGTTGGATGGTATGGAGTTATACATAGAATAGAATGATAGAATGATCTCCATACCAATCCTAGGCAGACCTTTTAACATCACAGTAATCCAAGTTTATGCACCAACTACTGGTGCTGAAGAAACTGAAATTGACCAATTCTATGAAGACTTACAACACCTTATAGAAGTGACACCAAAGAAGGATGTTCTTCTCATTATAGGGGATTGGAATGCTAAAGTAGGGAGGCAAGAGATAAGAGGAACAACTGGCAAGTTTGGCCTTGGAGATCAAAACGAAGCAGGGCAAAGGCTCATTCAGATTTCCAAAGAATAGCAAGGAGAGACAAGAAGGCCTTCTTAAACGAGCAATGCAAACAATAGAGGAAAACAACAGAATGGGAAGAACCAGAGATCTGTTCAAGAAAATTGGAGCTATGAAAGGAACATTTCGTACAAAGATTACCATAATAAAGGACAAAAGTGGTAAGGACCTAACAGAAGCAGAAGACATCAAGAAGAGGTGGCAAGAATACACAGAGGAATTATACCAGAAAGATATGGATGTCTCGTACACCCCAGGTAGTGTGGTTGCTGACCTTGAGCCAGACATCCTGGAAAGTGAAGTCAAATGGGCCTCAGAAAGCACTGCAAATAACAAGGCCAGTGGAAGTGATGGTATTCCAGCTGAACTATTTAAAATTTTAAAAGATGATGCTGTTAAGGTGCTACACTCAGTATGCCAGCAAATTTGGAAAACTCAGCAGTGGCCAGAAGATTGGAGAAGATCAGTCTACATCCCAATCCCAAAGAAGGGCAGTGCCAAAGAATGCTCCAACTACCGCACAATTGCACTCATTTCACACGCTAGCAAGGTTATGCTTAAAATTCTACAAGGAAGGCTCAAGCAGTATGTGGATCGAGAACTCCCAGAAGTGCAAGCTGGATTTAGAAGAGGCAGAAGAACCAGAGACCAAATTGCAAACATGCGCTGGATTATGGAGAAAGCTAGAGAGTTCCAGAAAGACATCTACTTCTGCTTCATTGACTACGCAAAAGCCTTTGACTGTGTCGACCACAGCAAACTATGGCAAGTTCTTAAAGAAATGGGAGTGCCTGATCACCTCATCTGTCTCCCGAGAAATCTCTATGTGGGACAAGAAGCTACAGTTAGAACTGGATATGGAACAACTGATTGGTTCAAAATTGGAAAAGGAGTACGACAAGGCTGTATTTTGTCTCCCTGCTTATTTAATTTATGTTGTGACGTGGGGTTTGTGATTTCAGCTCTCTTGACATAATATGCTGGAGACAGTTCTCTAGTAACACTTCTTTCTTAAAGCAAACAAGACTGAGACCTGAGGAGGGGAGAGCTACATTTATAGGGACAGGGAACTAGCTAGAAAGGATACATTTTGGAGGGAACAATATCAGGCAATCACAGTCCTGCCTTTTGGAGGAAACCAATAAGACAGAGGATCCAAATACAGCAGCTAAAATGAACCAATAGTAGCTGTACCCTCTGGAACCAAAAGGCAGTTACTTTACCCTAATGCAAATACAGACAATAATAATACAGATATAAAATCCTTTGACTCAATACACAACAATTTATATGCAGAATGCATCATGCGAAAGGCTGGGCTGGATGAATCCCAAGCTGGAATTAAGATTGCCGGAAGAAATATCAACAACCTCAGATATGCAGATGACACAACCTTGATGGCAGAAAGTGAGGAGGAATTAAAGAACCTTTTAATGAGGGTAAAGAGGAGAGCGCAAAATATGGTCTGAAGCTCAACATCAAAAAAACAAAGATCATGGCCACTGGTCCCATCACCTCCTGGCAAATAGAAGGGGAAGAAATGGAGGCAGTGAGAAATTTTACTTTCTTGGGCTCCATGATCACTGCAGATGGTGACAGCAGCCACATAATTAAAAGACGCCTGCTTCTTGGGAGAAGGGCAATGACAGGCCTAGACAGCATCTTGAGAAGTAGAGACGTCCCCTTGCCAACAAAGGTCCGTATAGTTAAAGCCATGGTTTTCCCAGTAGTGATGTATGGAAGTGAGAGCTGGACCATAATGAAGGCTGATCGCCGAAGAATTGATGCTTTTGAATTCTGGTGCTGGAGGAGACTCTTGAGAGTCCCATGGACTGCAAGAAGATCAAACGCATCCATTCTTAAGGAAATCAGCCCTGAGTGCTCACTGGAAGGACAGATCGTGAAGCTGAGGCTCCTGTACTTTGGCCACCTCATGAGAAGAGAAGACTCCCTGGAGAAGACACTGATGCTGGGAAAGATGGAGGGCACAAGGAGAAGGGGGCGACAGAGGACCAGATGGTTGGATAGTGTTTTCGAGGTTACCAGCATGAGTTTGACCAAACTGCGGGAGGTAGTGGAGGACAGAGGTGCCTGGCGTGCTCTGGTCCATGGGGTCACGAAGAGTCGGACACGACTAAACCACTAAACAACAACAACCTAGGGAAGTTTTTTAATGTTTACTGTTTTATTACCTTTTTATATGTTTTGGAAGCCGCCCAGAGTGGCTAGAGCAACCCAGGCAGATGGATGTGGTATAAATACAGTGGTACCTCGGGTTACATATGCTTCAGGTTACATATGCTTCAGGTTACAGATGCTTCAGGTTACAGACTCCGCTAACCCAGAAATAGTGCTTCAGGTTAAGAAATTTGCTTCTGAGAACAGAAATCGTGATCCGGCGGCGCGGCAACAGCAGGAGGCCCCATTAGCTAAAGTGGTGCTTCAGGTTAAGAACAGTTTCAGTTTAAGAACGGACCTCCGGAACGAATTAAGTACTTAACCTGAGGTACCACTGTAGTAAAATTGTTGTTACAGAACAGGGCACCCCTATTTTCATCGGAGAAATGTTGGAGGGTATTTTTTTGTCCTCACCTCAGTTTTGACTACAGGCTCCTCACACAGCTCCTGACTCACGACAGTTTGTTGCCCATAGCTCAGTTCTGACTAATGGATTTTATGCAGCCACTGCTGGCAGGGACCTTTTGGGACCCAAAATATCCAACGCCACTAAATTCTGGTGTACTTTTTAACATAATAGTGTAAACAGGGATCAACATACAAACACTGAGAAGCCATTCCCCCCCGCCCCACTGCTTTAAATGGAAACAACTGGAAAAACCTCTGTGATTGAGGCTATCAACATGGCGCCTTTTTGTACAACGAACACTTCTGAGGTCATTCTTACTACTGCTTTACTACTACTTTACTACTACTTTACTACCACTTTACTACTACTTTACTACTACTTTACTATCACTTTACTACTACTTTACTACCACTTTACTACTACTTTACTATCACTTTACTACTACTTTACTACCACTTTACTACTACTTTACTACTACTTTACTATCACTTTACTACCGCTTTACTACTGCTTTACTACTACTTTACTACTGCTTTACTACTGCTTTACTACAACTTTACTACTACTTTTCTACCACTTTACTACTACTTTACTATCACTTTACTACTACTTTACTACTACTTTACTACTGCTTTACTACAATTTTACTACTGCTTTACTACCGCTTTACTATTCTTTACTACCATTTTACTACTACCTTACTACTGCTTTACTTCCATTTAACTACTATTTTTCTACAATTTTACTACAACTTTACTACTACTTTAAAGTTCTTTTACTGCTATTCCACCACTTTACTATTGGACCATTTAAATACCACTTTACTACTTCTTTACTACTATGTTACTGCTGTTTCACTACTGCCTTACTACCATTTTACTACTATTTTACTACTGCGTTACTACTACTTTACTGCTATTTTACTGCTACTATTCCACCACTTTACTATTGTTTTACCATTACTTAACAGCTACTTCCCTACTGGTTTACTATTGCTTTACTACCGCTTTACTTCCACTTTACTACTGCTACTTTATTACTTATACTACTTTACTATTTATACCCCTATTTATACAGTAGACCTTCCTGAACAATGGCATGCCTGTCTATAGTAACAAATAGTATTGTTCCTATAATATAGTATTTGTACTATAGTAACAAATAGTATTGTTACTATATTGTTACGACAACTTAACCTGCTTTACTAATGCGTGACAAAGCTGCATTTGGTGAGCCAGCGCAGCACACAGGAACGCCGTTTACCTTCCCGCCAGTAAGCGGTCCCTATTTATCTACTTGCACCCGGGGTTGCTTTCGAACTCCTAGGTTGGCAGGCGCTGGGACCAAGCAACAGGAGCGCACCCAGCCGTGTGGATTCGAACCGCCGACCTTTTGATCGGCAGGCCCTAGCCTAGGCTTTTACCAACAGCGCCACCCACATCCCTATGCCAACTTAACCGGCAGAAAAAATTTTTTTTGAAAAAATCCCAAAGCCCCGGGGTCACAATTTGATCAATAATCTGACTTTCAACCATTCACTCTAAAATGGTGCCAAACGGTTGCAAATGCTCCCTTGAGAGGTTTGGCGGTCGAAACAGAAGGCTTTTTATGAAAGGAAAAGAAATCAGCCCTCGACAACTTAACCTGCTTTACTACTACTTTACTACCACTTTACTACTACTTTCCTACCACTTTACTACTACTTTACTACAATTTTTCTACTACCTTACTACCATTTTACTACTGCTTTACTACCGTTTTACTACTGCTTTACTACCGCTTTACTACTACTTTACTACCATTTTACTACTACCTTACTACTGCTTTACTACCATTTAACTACTATTTTTCTACAATTTTACTACTGCTTTACTACTACTTTAAAGCTATTTTACTGCTATTCCACCACTTTACTATTGGACCATTTTACTACCGCTTTACTACTTCTTTACTACTATCTTACTGCTGTTTCACTACTGCTTTACTACCATTTTACTACTATTTTACTACTGCGTTACTACTACTTTACTGCTATTTTACTGCTACTATTCCATCACTTTACTATTGTTTTACCATTACTTAACTGCTACTTCCCTACTGGTTTACTATTGCTTTACTACCACTTTACTTCCACTTTACTACTGCTACTTTATTACTTATACTACTTTCCTATTTATACCCCTATTTATACAGTAGACCTTCCTGAACAATGGCATGCCTGTCTATAGTAACAAATAGTATTGTTACTATTTTATTAATTGTATATACTGCCCTTCATCCGTAGATTTAAGGTTGGTTTACGACTTAAAAATGCAAGGTAAAAAACACAAAATACACAATAAAAACAAGAACAAGAACAAACCAATAAGCCTCCTCCCTCAACCTCTCCTTTGGCTTGTCCTTCACTCATGACTTCTCTCTTGTTCCTTGATCTTAACTTCCTCACTTTTGCAAACCTTCCAGTTGTCCCTAATTTTGCCGGGACAGTCCCAGATTTATTGAAGCTGTCCTGGTTTCTGATGTTATCCTGCTTTTCCTTAGGACGTCCCTATGTTCATGGGAGAAATGTTGGATGGTATGGAGTTATACATAGAATAGAATGATAGAATGATCTCGATACGAATCCAAGGCAGACCTTTTAACATCACAGTAATCCAAGTTTATGCACCAACTACTGGTGCTGAAGAAACTGAAATTGACCAATTCTATGAAGACTGGCCCCTGGCCTCTTGAGTGAGATGGGCGCACAACCCCAGAGTCTGTCAAGACTGGCCCGTACGGGCAGGGGTACCTTTACCTTTACCTATGAAGACTTACAACACCTTATAGAAGTGACACCAAAGAAGGATGTTCTTCTCATTATAGGGGATTGGAATGCTAAAGTAGGGAGGCAAGAGATAAGAGGAACAACTGGCAAGTTTGGCCTTGGAGATCAAAACGAAGCAGGGCAAAGGCTAATAGAGTTCTGTCAAGAGAACAAGCTGGTCATCACAAACACGCTTTTCCAACAACACAAGAGACGACTCTACACATGGACATCACCAGATGGGCAGCATCGAAATCAGATTGATTATATTCTCTGCAGCCAAAGATGGAGAGGCTCTATACAGTCAGCAAAAACAAGACCTGGAGCTGACTGTGGCTCAGATCATCAGCTTCTTATAGCAAAATTCGAACTTAAACTGAAGAAAGTAGGGAAAACCACTGGGCCGGTAAGATATCATCTAAGTCAAATCCCTTATGAATACACAGTGGAAGTGACGAACAGGTTTAAGGATTTAGATTTGGTGGACAGAGTGCCTGAAGAACTATGGATGGAGGCTGGTAACATTGTACAGGAGGCAACAACGAAAACCATCCCAATGAAAAGGAAATGCAAGAAAGCAAAGTGGCTGTCCAACGAGGCCTTACAACAGCGGAGGAGAGAAGGCAAGCAAAATGCGAGGGAGATAGTGAAAGATACAGGAAATTGAATGCAGATTTCCAAAGAATAGCAAGGAGAGACAAGAAGGCCTTCTTAAACGAGCAATGCAAACAATAGAGGAAAACAACAGAATGTGAAGAACCAGAGATCTGTTCAAGAAAATTGGAGCTATGAAAGGAACATTTCGTACAAAGATTACCATAATAAAGGACAAAAGTGGTAAGGACCTAAGAGAAGCAGAAGACATCAAGAAGAGGTGGCAAGAATACACAGAGGAATTATACCAGAAAGATATGGATGTCTCGTACACCCCAGGTAGTGTGGTTGCTGACCTTGAGCCAGACATCCTGGAAAGTGAAGTCAAATGGGCCTCAGAAAGCACTGCAAATAACAAGGCCAGTGGAAGTGATGGTATTCCAGCTGAACTATTTAAAATTTTAAAAGATGATGCTGTTAAGGTGCTACACTCAATATGCCAGCAAATTTGGAAAACTCAGCAGTGGCCAGAAGATTGGAGAAGATCAGTCTACATCCCAATCCCAAAGAAGGGCAGTGCCAAAGAATGCTCCAACTACCGCACAATTGCACTCATTTCACACGCTAGCAAGGTTATGCTTAAAATTCTACAAGGAAGGCTCAAGCAGTATGTGGATCGAGAACTCCCAGAAGTGCAAGCTGGATTTAGAAGAGGCAGAAGAACCAGAGACCAAATTGCAAACATGCGCTGGATTATGGAGAAAGCTAGAGAGTTCCAGAAAGACATCTACTTCTGCTTCATTGACTACGCAAAAGCCTTTGACTGTGTCGACCACAGCAAACTATGGCAAGTTCTTAAAGAAATGGGAGTGCCTGATCACCTCATCTGTCTCCCGAGAAATCTCTATGTGGGACAAGAAGCTACAGTTAGAACTGGATATGGAACAACTGATTGGTTCAAAATTGGAAAAGGAGTACGACAAGGCTGTATTTTGTCTCCCTGCTTATTTAATTTATGTTGTGACGTGGGGTTTGTGATTTCAGCTCTCTTGACATAATATGCTGGAGACAGTTCTCTAGTAACACTTCTTTATTAAAGCAAACAAGACTGAGACCTGAGGAGGGGAGAGCTACATTTATAGGGACAGGGAACTAGCTAGAAAGGATACATTTTGGAGGGAACAATATCAGGCAATCACAGTCCTGCCTTTTGGAGGAAACCAATAAGACAGAGGATCCAAATACAGCAGCTAAAATGAACCAATAGTAGCTGTACCCTCTGGAACCAAAAGGCAGTTACTTTACCCTAATGCAAATACAGACAATAATAATACAGATATAAAATCCTTTGACTCAATACACAACAATTTATATGCAGAATGCATCATGCGAAAGGCTGGGCTGGATGAATCCCAAGCTGGAATTAAGATTGCCGGAAGAAATATCAACAACCTCAGATATGCAGATGACACAACCTTGATGGCAGAAAGTGAGGAGGAATTAAAGAACCTTTTAATGAGGGTGAAAGAGGAGAGCGCAAAATATGGTCTGAAGCTCAACATCAAAAAAACAAAGATCATGGCCACTGGTCCCATCACCTCCTGGCAAATAGAAGGGGAAGAAATGGAGGCAGTGACAGATTTTACTTTCTTGGGCTCCATGATCACTGCAGATGGTGACAGCAGCCACATAATTAAAAGACGCCTGCTTCTTGGGAGAAGGGCAATGACAGGCCTAGACAGCATCTTGAGAAGTAGAGACGTCCCCTTGCCAACAAAGGTCCGTATAGTTAAAGCCATGGTTTTCCCAGTAGTGATGTATGGAAGTGAGAGCTGGACCATAAAAAAGGCTGATCGCCGAAGAATTGATGCTTTTGAATTCTGGTGCTGGAGGAGAGTCTTGAGAGTCCCATGGACTGCAAGAAGATCAAACACATCCATTCTTAAAGAAATCAGCCCTGAGTGCTCACTGGAAGGACAGATCGTGAAGCTGAGGCTCCTGTACTTTGGCCACCTCATGAGAAGAGAAGACTCCCTGGAGAAGACACTGATGCTGGGAAAGATGGAGGGCACAAGGAGAAGGGGGCGACAGAGGACGAGATGGTTGGATAGTGTTTTCGAGGTTACCAGCATGAGGTTGACCAAACTGTGGGAGGTAGTGGAGGACAGAGGTGCCTGGCGTGCTCTGGTCCATGGGGTCACGAAGAGTCGGACACGACTAAACGACTAAACAACAACAACCTAGGGAAGTTTTTTAATGTTTACTTTTTTATTACCTTTTTATATGTTTTGGAAGCCGCCCAGAGTGGCTAGAGCAACCCAGGCAGATGGATGTGGTATAAATACAGTGGTACCTCGGGTTACATATGGTCCAGGTTACATATGCTTCAGGTTACAGACTCCGGTAACCCAGTAATAGTGCTTCAGGTTAAGAAATTTGCTTCTGAGAACAGAAATCGTGATCCGGCGGCGCGGCAACAGCAGGAGGCCCCATTAGCTAAAGTGGTGCTTCAGGTTAAGAACAGATTCAGTTTAAGAACGGACCTCCGGAACGAATTAAGTACTTAACCTGAGGTACCACTGTAGTAAAATTGTTGTTACAGAACAGGGCACCCCTATTTTCATCGGAAAAATGTTGGAGGGTATGCTTTTGTCCTCACCTCAGTTTTGACTACTGGCTCCTCACACAGCTCCTGACTCACGACAGTGTGTTGCCCATAGCTCAGTTCTGACTAAAGGATTTTATGCAGCCACTGCTGGCGGAGACCTTTTGGGACCCAAAATATCCAACGCCACTAAATTCTGGTGTATTTTTAACATAATAGTGTAAACAGGGATCAACATACAAACACTGAGAAGCCATTCCCCCCCCCTCTACTTTATATGGAAACAACTGGAAAAAACTCTGTGATTGAGGCTATCAACATGGCGCCTTTTTGTACAACGAACACTTCTGAGGTCATTCTTACTACTGCTTTACTACTACTTTACTACTACTTTACTACCACTTTACTACTACTTTACTATCACTTTACTACTACTTTACTACCACTTTACTACTACTTTACTACCACTTTACTACTGCTTTACTACTACTTTACTACTACTTTACTATCACTTTACTACTACTTTATTACTGCTTTACTACTACTTTACTACTGCTTTACTACAATTTTACTACTGCTTTACTACCGCTTTACTATTCTTTACTACCATTTTACTACTACCTTACTACTGCTTTACTTCCATTTAACTACTATTTTTCTACAATTTTACTACAACTTTACTACTACTTTAAAGTTCTTTTACTGCTATTCCACCACTTTACTATTGGACCATTTAAATACCACTTTACTACTTCTTTACTACTATCTTACTGCTGTTTCACTACTGCCTTACTACCATTTTACTACTATTTTACTAATGCGTTACTACTACTTTACTGCTATTTTACTGCTACTATTCCACCACTTTACTATTGTTTTACCATTACTTAACAGCTACTTCCCTACTGGTTTACTAATGCTTTACTACCACTTTACTTCCACTTTACTGCTGCTACTATTTATACCCCTATTTATACAGTAGACCTTCCTGAACAATGGCATGCCTGTCTATAGTAACAAATAGTATTGTTCCTATAATATAGTATTTGTACTATAGTAACAAATAGTATTGTTACTATATTGTTACGACAACTTAACCTGCTTTACTAATGCGTGACAAAGCTGCATTTGGTGAGCCAGCGCAGCACACGGAAACGCCGTTTACCTTCCCGCCAGTAAGCGGTCCCTATTTATCTACTTGCACCCGGGGTTGCTTTCGAACTGCTAGGTTGGCAGGCGCTGGGACCAAGCAACAGGAGCGCACCCAGCCGTGTGGATTCGAACCGCCGACCTTTTGATCAGCAGGCCCTAGGCGCTGAGGCTTTTACCCACAGCGCCACCCGCATCCCTACGCCAACTTAACCGGCAGAAAAATATTTTTTTGAAAAAATCCCAAAGCCCCGGGGTCACAATTTGATCAATAATCTGACTTTCAACCATTCACTCTAAAATGGTGGCAAACGGATGCAAATGCTCCCCTGAGAGGTTTGGCGGTCGAAACAGAAGGCTTTTTATCTCAGGAAAAGAATTCAGTCCTTGACAACTTAACCGTCAGAAAAAGATTTTTTTTTGAAAAAATCCCAATGCCCCGGGGTCACAATTTCATTGAAAAATCTGACTTTCGGCCATTCAATCAAAAATGGTGCCAAACGGTTGCAAATGCTCCCTTGAGAGGTTTGGCGGTCGAAACAGAAGGCATTTTATGAAAGGAAAAGAAATCAGCCCTCTTAACCTGCTTCACTACTACTTTACTACCACTTTACTACTACTTTACTACCACTTTACTACTACTTTACTACAATTTTTCTACTACTTTACTACCGTTTTACTACTGCTTTACTACCGTTTTACTACTGCTTTACTACCGCTTTACTACTACTTTACTACCATTTTACTACTACCTTACTACTGCTTTACTACCATTTAACTACTATTTTTCTATAGTTTTACTACTGCTTTACTACTACTTTAAAGCTATTTTACTGCTATTCCACCACTTTACTATTGGACCATTTTACTACCGCTTTACTACTTCTTTACTACTATCTTACTGCTGTTTCACTACTGCCTTACTACCATTTTACTACTATTTTACTACTGCGTTACTACTACTTTACTGCTATTTTACTGCTACTATTCCACCACTTTACTATTGTTTTACCATTACTTAACTGCTACTTCCCTACTGGTTTACTATTGCTTTACTACCACTTTACTTCCACTTTACTACTGCTACTTTATTACTTTAACTACTTTCCTATTTAAACCCCTATTTATACAGTAGACCTTCCTGAACAATGGCATGCCTGTCTATAGTAACAAATAGTATTGTTACTATTTTATTAATTGTATATACTGCCCTTCATCCGTAGATTTAAGGTTGGTTTACGACTTAAAAATGCAAGGTAAAAAACACAAAATACACAATAAAAACAAGAACAAGAACAAACCAATAAGCCTCCTCCCTCAACCTCTCCTTTGGCTTGTCCTTCACTCATAACTTCTCTCTTGTTCCTTGATCTTAACTTCCTCACTTTTGCAAACCTTCCAGTTGTCCCTAATTTTGCCGGGACAGTCCCAGATTTATTGAAGCTGTCCTGGTTTCTGATGTTATCCTGCTTTTCCTTAGGACGTCCCTATGTTCATGGGAGAAATGTTGGATGGTATGGAGTTATACATAGAATAGAATGATAGAATGATCTCGATACCAATCCTAGGCAGACCTTTTAACATCACAGTAATCCAAGTTTATGCACCAACTACTGGTGCTGAAGAAACTGAAATTGACCAATTCTATGAAGACTTACAACACCTTATAGAAGTGACACCAAAGAAGGATGTTCTTCTCATTATAGGGGATTGGAATGCTAAAGTAGGGAGGCAAGAGATAAGAGGAACAACTGGCAAGTTTGGCCTTGGAGATCAAAACGAAGCAGGGCAAAGGCTAATAGAGTTCTGTCAAGAGAACAAGCTGGTCATCATCACAAACACGCTTTTCCAACAACACAAGAGACGACTCTACACATGGACATCACCAGATGGGCAGCATCGAAATCAGATTGATTATATTCTCTGCAGCCAAAGATGGAGAGGCTCTATACAGTCAGCAAAAACAAGACCTGGAGCTGACTGTGGCTCAGATCATCAGCTTCTTATAGCAAAATTCAAACTTAAACTGAAGAAAGTAGGGAAAACCATTGGGCCGGTAAGATATCATCTAAGTCAAATCCCTTATGAATACACAGTGGAAGCGACGAACAGGTTTAAGGATTTAGATTTGGTGGACAGAGTGCCTGAAGAACTATGGATGGAGGCTGGTAACATTGTACAGGAGGCAACAACGAAAACCATCCCAATGAAAAGGAAATGCAAGAAAGCAAAGTGGCTGTCCAACGAGGCCTTACAAACAGCGGAGGAGAGAAGGCAAGCAAAATGCGAGGGAGATAGTGAAAGATACAGGAAATTGAATGCAGATTTCCAAAGAACAGCAAGGAGAGACAAGAAGGCCTTCTTAAACGAGCAATGCAAACAACAGAGGAAAACAACAGAATGGGAAGAACCAGAGATCTGTTCAAGAAAATTGGAGCTATGAAAGGAACATTTCGTACAAAGATTACCATAATAAAGGACAAAAGTGGTAAGGACCTAAGAGAAGCAGAAGACATCAAGAAGAGGTGGCAAGAATACACAGAGGAATTATACCAGAAAGATATGGATGTCTCGTACACCCCAGGTAGTGTGGTTGCTGACCTTGAGCCAGACATCCTGGAAAGTGAAGTCAAATGGGCCTCAGAAAGCACTGCAAATAACAAGGCCAGTGGAAGTGATGGTATTCCAGCTGAACTATTTAAAATTTTAAAAGATGATGCTGTTAAGGTGCTACACTCAATATGCCAGCAAATTTGGAAAACTCAGCAGTGGCCAGAAGATTGGAGAAGATCAGTCTACATCCCAATCCCAAAGAAGGGCAGTGCCAAAGAATGCTCCAACTACCGCACAATTGCACTCATTTCACACGCTAGCAAGGTTATGCTTAAAATTCTACAAGGAAGGCTCAAGCAGTATGTGGATCGAGAACTCCCAGAAGTGCAAGCTGGATTTAGAAGAGGCAGAAGAACCAGAGACCAAATTGCAAACATGCGCTGGATTATGGAGAAAGCTAGAGAGTTCCAGAAAGACATCTACTTCTGCTTCATTGACTACGCAAAAGCCTTTGACTGTGTCGACCACAGCAAACTATGGCAAGTTCTTAAAGAAATGGGAGTGCCTGATCACCTCATCTGTCTCCCGAGAAATCTCTATGTGGGACAAGAAGCTACAGTTAGAACTGGATATGGAACAACTGATTGGTTCAAAATTGGAAAAGGAGTACGACAAGGCTGTATTTTGTCTCCCTGCTTATTTAATTTATGTTGTGACGTGGGGTTTGTGATTTCAGCTCTCTTGACATAATATGCTGGAGACAGTTCTCTAGTAACACTTCTTTATTAAAGCAAACAAGACTGAGACCTGAGGAGGGGAGAGCTACATTTATAGGGACAGGGAACTAGCTAGAAAGGATACATTTTGGAGGGAACAATATCAGGCAATCACAGTCCTGCCTTTTGGAGGAAACCAATAAGGCAGAGGATCCAAATACAGCAGCTTAAATGAACCAATAGTAGCTGTACCCTCTGGAACCAAAAGGCAGTTACTTTACCCTAATGCAAATACAAACAATAATAATACAGATATAAAATCCTTTGACTCAATACACAACAATTTATAGAAGACACTGATGCTGGGAGAAGGGAGCGACAGAGGACCAGATGGTTGGATAGTGTTTTCGAGGTTACCAGCATGAGTTTGACCAAACTGCGGGAGGTAGTGGAGGACAGAGGTGCCTGGCGTGCTCTGGTCCATGGGGTCACGAAGAGTCGGACACGACTAAACGACTAAACAACAACAACCTAGGGAAGTTTTTTAATGTTTACTGTTTTATTACCTTTTTATATGTTTTGGAAGACGCCCAGAGTGGCTAGAGCAACCCAGGCAGATGGATGTGGTATAAATACAGTGGTACCTCGGGTTACATATGCTTCAGGTTACATATGCTTCAGGTTACAGATGCTTCAGGTTACAGACTCCGCTAACCCAGAAATAGTGCTTCAGGTTAAGAAATTTGCTTCTGAGAACAGAAATCGTGATCCGGCGGCACGGCAACAGCAGGAGGCCCCATTAGCTAAAGTGGTGCTTCAGGTTAAGAACAGTTTCAGTTTAAGAACGGACCTCCGGAACGAATTAAGTACTTAAGCTGAGGTACCACTGTAGTAAAATTCTTGTTACAGAACAGGGCACCCCTATTTTCATCGGAGAAATGTTGGAGGGTATGCTTTTGTCCTCACCTCAGTTTTGACTACGGTCTCCTCACACAGTTCCTGACTTACGACAGTGTGTTGCCCATAGCTCAGTTCTGACTAAAGGATTTTATGCAGCCACTGCTGGCGGGGACCTTTTGGGACCCAAAATATCCAACGCCACTAAATTCTGGTGTACTTTTTAACATAATAGTGTAAACAGGGATCAACATACAAACACTGAGAAGCCATTCCCCCCTGCCCCACTACTTTATATGGAAACAACTGGAAAAACCTCTGTGATTGAGGCTATCAACATGGCGCCTTTTTGTACAACGAATACTTCTGAGGTCATTCTTACTACTGCTTTACTACTACTTTACTACTACTTTACTACCACTTTACTACTACTTTACTACTACTTTACTATCACTTTACTATCACTTTACTACTACTTTACTACCACTTTACTATCACTTTACTACTACTTTACTATCACTTTACTACTACTTTACTACCACTTTACTACCACTTTAGTACTGCTTTACTACAACTTTACTATCACTTTTCTACTACTTTACTACCACTTTACTACTACTTTACTACTGCTTTACTACAATTTTACTACTGCTTTACTACCGCTTTACTATTACTTTACTACCATTTTACTACTACCTTACTACTGCTTTACTTCCATTTAACTACTAGTTTACTATTACTTTAAAGTTCTTTTACTGCTATTCCACCACTTTACTATTGGACCATTTAAATACCACTTTACTACTTCTTTACTACTATCTTACTGCTGTTTCACTACTGCCTTACTACCATTTTACTACTATTTTACTACTGCGTTACTACAACTTTACTACTACTTTACTGCTATTTTACTGCTACTATTCCACCACTTTACTATTGTTTTACCATTACTTAACAGCTACTTCCCTACTGGTTTACTATTGCTTTACTACCACTTTACTTCCACTTTCCTACTGCTACTTTATTACTTATACTACTTTACTATTTATACCCCTATTTATACAGTAGACCTTCCTAAACAATGGCATGCCTGTCTATAGTAACAAATAGTATTGTTCCTATAATATAGTATTTGTACTATAGTAACAAATAGTATTGTTACTATATTCTTACGACAACTTAACCTGCTTTACTAATGCGTGACAAAGCTGCAATTGGTGAGCCAGCGCAGCACACGGAAACGCCGTTTACCTTCCCGCCAGTAAGCGGTCCCTATTTATCTACTTGCACCCGGGGTTGCTTTCGAACTGCTAGGTTGGCAGGCGCTGGGACCAAGCAACAGGAGCGCACCCAGCCGTGTGGATTCGAACCGCCGACCTTTTGATCGGCAGGCCCTAGGGGCTGAGGCTTTTACCCACAGTGCCACCCGCATCCCTACGCCAACTTAACCGGCAGAAAAATATTTTTTTGAAAAAATCCCAAAGCCCCGGGGTCACAATTTGATCAATAATCTGACTTTCAACCATTCACTCTAAAATGGTGCCAAACGGTTGCAAATGCTCCCTTGAGAGGTTTGGCGGTCGAAACAGAAGGCTTTTTATGAAAGGAAAAGAAATCAGCCCTCGACAACTTAACCTGCTTTACTACTACTTTACTACCACTTTACTACTACTTTCCTACCACTTTACTACTACTTTACTACAATTTTTCTACTACCTTACTACCATTTTACTACTGCTTTACTAAAGTTTTACTACCGCTTTACTACCGCTTTACTACTACTTTACTACCATTTTACTATTACCTTACTACTGCTTTACTACCATTTAACTACTATTTTTCTACAATTTTACTACTGCTTTACTACTACTTTAAAGCTATTTTACTGCTATTCCACCACTTTACTATTGGACCATTTTACTACCGCTTTACTACTTCTTTACTACTATCTTACTGCTGTTTCACTACTGCCTTACTACCATTTTACTACTATTTACTACTGCGTTACTACTACTTTACTGCTATTTTACTGCTACTATTCCACCACTTTACTATTGTTTTACCATTACTTAACTGCTACTTCCCTACTGGTTTACTATTGCTTTACTACCACTTTATTTCCAATTTCCTACTGCTACTTTATTACTTATACTACTTTACTATTTATACCCCTATTTATACAGTAGACCTTCCTGAACAATGGCATGCCTGTCTATAGTAACAAATAGTATTGTTACTATTTTATTAATTGTATATACTGCCCTTCATCCGTAGATTTAAGGTTGGTTTACGACTTAAAAATGCAAGGTAAAAAACACAAAATACACAATAAAAACAAGAACAAGAACAAACCAATAAGCCTCCTCCCTCAACCTCTCCTTTGGCTTGTCCTTCACTCATAACTTCTCTCTTGTTCCTTGATCTTAACTTCCTCACTTTTGCAAACCTTCCAGTTGTCCCTAATTTTGCCGGGACAGTCCCAGATTTATTGAAGCTGTCCTGGTTTCTGATGTTATCCTGCTTTTCCTTAGGACGTCCCTATGTTCATGGGAGAAATGTTGGATGGTATGGAGTTATACATAGAATAGAATGATAGAATGATCTCGATACCAATCCTAGGCAGACCTTTTAACATCACAGTAATCCAAGTTTATGCACCAACTACTGGTGCTGAAGAAACTGAAATTGACCAATTCTATGAAGACTTACAACACCTTATAGAAGTGACACCAAAGAAGGATGTTCTTCTCATTATAGGGGATTGGAATGCTAAAGTAGGGAGGCAAGAGATAAGAGGAACAATGGCAAGTTTGGCCTTGGAGATCAAAACGAAGCAGGGCAAAGGCTAATAGAGTTCTGTCAAGAGAACAAGCTGGTCATCATCACAAACACGCTTTTCCAACAACACAAGAGACGACTCTACACATGGACATCACCAGATGGGCAGCATCGAAATCAGATTGATTATATTCTCTGCAGCCAAAGATGGAGAGGCTCTATACAGTCAGCAAAAACAAGACCTGGAGCTGACTGTGGCTCAGATCATCAGCTTCTTATAGCAAAATTCAAACTTAAACTGAAGAAAGTAGGGAAAACCATTGGGCCGGTAAGATATCATCTAAGTCAAATCCCTTATGAATACACAGTGGAAGCGACGAACAGGTTTAAGGATTTAGATTTGGTGGACAGAGTGCCTGAAGAACTATGGATGGAGGCTGGTAACATTGTACAGGAGGCAACAACGAAAACCATCCCAATGAAAAGGAAATGCAAGAAAGCAAAGTGGCTGTCCAACGAGGCCTTACAAACAGCGGAGGAGAGAAGGCAAGCAAAATGCGAGGGACATAGTGAAAGATACAGGAAATTGAATGCAGATTTCCAAAGAATAGCAAGGAGAGACAAGAAGGCCTTCTTAAACGAGCAATGCAAACAATAGAGGAAAACAACAGAATGGGAAGAACCAGAGATCTGTTCAAGAAAATTGGAGCTATGAAAGGAACATTTCGTACAAAGATTACCATAATAAAGGACAAAAGTGGTAAGGACCTAAGAGAAGCAGAAGACATCAAGAAGAGGTGGCAAGAATACACAGAGGAATTATACCAGAAAGATATGGATGTCTCGTACACCCCAGGTAGTGTGGTTGCTGACCTTGAGCCAGACATCCTGGAAAGTGAAGTCAAATGGGCCTCAGAAAGCACTGCAAATAACAAGGCCAGTGGAAGTGATGGTATTCCAGCTGAAATATTTAAAATTTTAAAAGATGATGCTGTTAAGGTGCTACACTCAATATGCCAGCAAATTTGGAAAACTCAGCAGTGGCCAGAAGATTGGAGAAGATCAGTCTACATCCCAATCCCAAAGAAGGGCAGTGCCAAAGAATGCTCCAACTACCGCACAATTGCACTCATTTCACACGCTAGCAAGGTTATGCTTAAAATTCTACAAGGAAGGCTCAAGCAGTATGTGGATCGAGAACTCCCAGAAGTGCAAGCTGGATTTAGAAGAGGCAGAAGAACCAGAGACCAAATTGCAAACATGCGCTGGATTATGGAGAAAGCTAGAGAGTTCCAGAAAGACATCTACTTCTGCTTCATTGACTACGCAAAAGCCTTTGACTGTGTCGACCACAGCAAACTATGGCAAGTTCTTAAAGAAATGGGAGTGCCTGATCACCTCATCTGTCTCCCGAGAAATCTCTATGTGGGACAAGAAGCTACAGTTAGAACTGGATATGGAACAACTGATTGGTTCAAAATTGGAAAAGGAGTACGACAAGGCTGTATTTTGTCTCCCTGCTTATTTAATTTATGTTGTGACGTGGGGTTTGTGATTTCAGCTCTCTTGACATAATATGCTGGAGACAGTTCTCTAGTAACACTTCTTTATTAAAGCAAACAAGACTGAGACCTGAGGAGGGGAGAGCTACATTTATAGGGACAGGGAACTAGCTAGAAAGGATACATTTTGGAGGGAACAATATCAGGCAATCACAGTCCTGCCTTTTGGAGGAAACCAATAAGGCAGAGGATCCAAATACAGCAGCTTAAATGAACCAATAGTAGCTGTACCCTCTGGAACCAAAAGGCAGTTACTTTACCCTAATGCAAATACAAACAATAATAATACAGATATAAAATCCTTTGACTCAATACACAACAATTTATAGAAGACACTGATGCTGGGAAAGATGGAGGGCATAAGGAGAAGGGGGCGACAGAGGACCAGATGGTTGGATAGTGTTTTCGAGGTTACCAGCATGAGTTTGACCAAACTGCGGGAGGTAGTGGAGGACAGAGGTGCCTGGCGTGCTCTGGTCCATGGGGTCACGAAGAGTCGGACACGACTAAACGACTAAACAACAACAACCTAGGGAAGTTTTTTAATGTTTACTGTTTTATTACCTTTTTATATGTTTTGGAAGACGCCCAGAGTGGCTAGAGCAACCCAGGCAGATGGATGTGGTATAAATACAGTGGTACCTCGGGTTACATATGCTTCAGGTTACATATGCTTCAGGTTACAGATGCTTCAGGTTACAGACTCCGCTAACCCAGAAATAGTGCTTCAGGTTAAGAAATTTGCTTCTGAGAACAGAAATCGTGATCCGGCGGCACGGCAACAGCAGGAGGCCCCATTAGCTAAAGTGGTGCTTCAGGTTAAGAACAGTTTCAGTTTAAGAACGGACCTCCGGAACGAATTAAGTACTTAAGCTGAGGTACCACTGTAGTAAAATTCTTGTTACAGAACAGGGCACCCCTATTTTCATCGGAGAAATGTTGGAGGGTATGCTTTTGTCCTCACCTCAGTTTTGACTACGGGCTCCTCATACAGTTCCTGACTCACGACAGTGTGTTGCCCATAGCTCTGTTCTGACTAAAGGATTTTATGCAGCCACTGCTGGCGGGGACCTTTTGGGACCCAAAATATCCAACGCCACTAAATTCTGGTGTACTTTTTAACATAATAGTGTAAACAGGGATCAAAATACAAACACTGAGAAGCCATTCCCCCCCCCCGCCCCACTACTTTATATGGAAACAACTAGAAAAACCTCTGTGATTGAGGCTATCAACATGGCGCCTTTTTGTACAACGAATACTTCTGAGGTCATTCTTACTACTGCTTTACTACTACTTTACTACTACTTTACTACCACTTTACTACTACTTTACTACTACTTTACTATCACTTTACTACTACTTTACTACCACTTTACTACCACTTTACTACTACTTTACTACCACTTTACTACTACTTTACTATCACTTTACTACTACTTTACTACCACTTTACTACTACTTTACTATCACTTTACTACTACTTTACTACCACTTTACTACCACTTTACTACTGCTTTACTACAACTTTACTATCACTTTTCTACTACTTTACTACCACTTTACTACTACTTTACTACTGCTTTACTACAATTTTACTACTGCTTTACTAACGCTTTACTATTACTTTACTACCATTTTACTACTACCTTACTACTGCTTTACTTCCATTTAGCTACTAGTTTACTACTACTTTAAAGTTCTTTTACTGCTATTCCACCACTTTACTATTGGACCATTTAAATACCACTTTACTACTTCTTTACTACTATCTTACTGCTGTTTCACTACTGCCTTACTACCATTTTACTACTATTTTACTACTGCGTTACTACTACTTTACTACTACTTTACTGCTATTTTACTGCTACTATTCCACCACTTTACTATTGTTTTACCATTACTTAACAGCTACTTCCCTACTGGTTTACTATTGCTTTACTACCACTTTACTTCCACTTTCCTACTGCTACTTTATTACTTATACTACTTTACTATTTATACCCCTATTTATACAGTAGACCTTCCTGAACAATGGCATGCCTGTCTATAGTAACAAATAGTATTGTTCCTATAATATAGTATTTGTACTATAGTAACAAATAGTATTGTTACTATATTCTTACGACAACTTAACCTGCTTTACTAATGCGTGACAAAGCTGCAATTGGTGAGCCAGCGCAGCACACGGAAACGCCGTTTACCTTCCCGCCAGTAAGCGGTCCCTATTTATCTACTTGCACCCGGGGTTGCTTTCGAACTGCTAGGTTGGCAGGCGCTGGGACCAAGCAACAGGAGCGCACCCAGCCGTGTGGATTCGAACCGCCGACCTTTTGATCGGCAGGCCCTAGGGGCTGAGGCTTTTACCCACAGCGCCACCCGCATCCCTACGCCAACTTAACCGGCAGAAAAATATTTTTTTGAAAAAATCCCAAAGCCCCGGGGTCACAATTTGATCAATAATCTGACTTTCAACCATTCACTCTAAAATGGTGCCAAACGGTTGCAAATGCTCCCTTGAGAGGTTTGGCGGTCGAAACAGAAGGCTTTTTATGAAAGGAAAAGAAATCAGCCCTCGACAACTTAACCTGCTTTACTACTACTTTACTACCACTTTACTACTACTTTCCTACCACTTTACTACTACTTTACTACAATTTTTCTACTACCTTACTACCATTTTACTACTGCTTTACTAAAGTTTTACTACCGCTTTACTACCGCTTTACTACTACTTTACTACCATTTTACTACTACCTTACTACTGCTTTACTACCATTTAACTACTATTTTTCTACAATTTTACTACCGCTTTACTAAAACCTAAAAGCTATTTTACTGCTATTCCACCACTTTACTATTGGACCATTTTACTACCGCTTTACTACTTCTTTACTACTATCATACTGCTGTTTCACTACTGCCTTACTACCATTTTACTACTATTTTACTACTGCGTTACTACTACTTTACTGCTATTTTACTGCTACTATTCCACCACTTTACTATTGTTTTACCATTACTTAACAGCTACTTCCCTACTGGTTTACTATTACTTTACTAAGATTTTACTTCCACTTTACTACTGCTACTTTATTACTTATACTACTTTACTATTTATACACCTATTTATACAGTAGACCTTCCTAAACAATGGCATGCCTGTCTATAGTAACAAATAGTATTGTTACTATAATATAGTATTTGTACTATAGTAACAAATAGTATTGTTACTATATTGTTACGACAACTTAACCTGCTTTACTAATGCGTGACAAAGCTGCATTTGGTGAGCCAGCGCAGCACACGGAAACGCCGTTTACCTTCCCGCCAGTAAGCGGTCCCTATTTATCTATTTGCACCCGGGGCTGCTTTCGAACTGCTAGGTTGGCAGGCGCTGGGACCAAGCAACAGGAGCGCACCCAGCCGTGTGGATTCGAACCGCCGACCTTTTGATCAGCAGGCCCTAGGGTATGAGGCTTTTACCCACAGCGCCACCCGCATACCTACGCCAACTTAACCGGCAGAAAAATATTTTTTTGAAAAAATCCCTAAGCCCCGGGGTCACAATTTGATCAAAAATCTGACTTTCAACCATTCACTCTAAAATGGTGCCAAACGGTTGCAAATGCTCCCCTGAGAAGTTTGGCGGTCGAAGCAGAAGGCTTTTTATCTCAGGAAAAGAATTCAGTCCGTGACAACTTAACGGGCAGAAAAAGATTTTTTTTTGAAAATATCCCAAAGCCCCGGTGACACAATTTCATTCAAAAATCTGACTTTCGGCCATTCAATCAAAAATGGTGCCAAACGGTTGCAAATGCTCCCTTGAGAGGTTTGGCGGTTGAAACAGAAGGCATTTTATGAAAGGAAAAGAAATCAGCCCTCTTAACCTGCTCCACTACTACTTTACTACCACTTTACTACTACTTTACTACCACTTTACTACTACTTTACTACAATTTTTCTACTACTTTACTACCATATTACTACTGCTTTACTACCGTTTTACTACTGCTTTACTACCGCTTTACTACTACTTTACTACCATTTTACTACTACCTTACTACTGCTTTACTACCATTTAACTACTATTTTTCTATAGTTTTACTACTGCTTTACTACTACTTTAAAGCTATTTTACTGCTATTCCACCACTTTACTATTGGACCATTTTACTACCGCTTTACTACTTCTTTACTACTATCTTACTGCTGTTTCACTACTGCCTTACTACCATTTTACTACTATTTTACTACTGCGTTACTACTACTTTACTGCTATTTTACTGCTACTATTCCACCACTTTACTATTGTTTTACCATTACTTAACTGCTACTTCCCTACTGGTTTACTATTGCTTTACTACCACTTTACTTCCACTTTCCTACTGCTACTTTATTACTTATACTACTTTACTATTTATACCCCTATTTATACAGTAGACCTTCCTGAACAATGGCATGCCTGTCTATAGTAACAAATAGTATTGTTCCTATAATATAGTATTTGTACTATAGTAACAAATAGTATTGTTACTATATTCTTACGACAACTTAACCTGCTTTACTAATGCGTGACAAAGCTGCAATTGGTGAGCCAGCGCAGCACACGGAAACGCCGTTTACCTTCCCGCCAGTAAGCGGTCCCTATTTATCTACTTGCACCCGGGGTTGCTTTCGAACTGCTAGGTTGGCAGGCGCTGGGACCAAGCAACAGGAGCGCACCCAGCCGTGTGGATTCGAACCGCCGACCTTTTGATCGGCAGGCCCTAGGGGCTGAGGCTTTTACCCACAGCGCCACCCGCATCCCTACGCCAACTTAACCGGCAGAAAAATATTTTTTTGAAAAAATCCCAAAGCCCCGGGGTCACAATTTGATCAATAATCTGACTTTCAACCATTCACTCTAAAATGGTGCCAAACGGTTGCAAATGCTCCCTTGAGAGGTTTGGCGGTCGAAACAGAAGGCTTTTTATGAAAGGAAAAGAAATCAGCCCTCGACAACTTAACCTGCTTTACTACTACTTTACTACCACTTTACTACTACTTTCCTACCACTTTACTACTACTTTACTACAATTTTTCTACTACCTTACTACCATTTTACTACTGCTTTACTAAAGTTTTACTACCGCTTTACTACCGCTTTACTACTACTTTACTACCATTTTACTACTACCTTACTACTGCTTTACTACCATTTAACTACTATTTTTCTACAATTTTACTACCGCTTTACTAAAACCTAAAAGCTATTTTACTGCTATTCCACCACTTTACTATTGGACCATTTTACTACCGCTTTACTACTTCTTTACTACTATCATACTGCTGTTTCACTACTGCCTTACTACCATTTTACTGCTATTTTACTACTGCGTTACTACTACTTTACTGCTATTTTACTGCTACTATTCCACCACTTTACTATTGTTTTACCATTACTTAACAGCTACTTCCCTACTGGTTTACTATTACTTTACTAAGATTTTACTTCCACTTTACTACTGCTACTTTATTACTTATACTACTTTACTATTTATACCCCTATTTATACAGTAGACCTTCCTAAACAATGGCATGCCTGTCTATAGTAACAAATAGTATTGTTACTATAATATAGTATTTGTACTATAGTAACAAATAGTATTGTTACTATATTGTTACGACAACTTAACCTGCTTTACTAATGCGTGACAAAGCTGCATTTGGTGAGCCAGCGCAGCACACGGAAACGCCGTTTACCTTCCCGCCAGTAAGCGGTCCCTATTTATCTATTTGCACCCGGGGCTGCTTTCGAACTGCTAGGTTGGCAGGCGCTGGGACCAAGCAACAGGAGCGCACCCAGCCGTGTGGATTCGAACCGCCGACCTTTTGATCAGCAGGCCCTAGGGTATGAGGCTTTTACCCACAGCGCCACCCGCATCCCTACGCCAACTTAACCGGCAGAAAAATATTTTTTTGAAAAAATCCCTAAGCCCCGGGGTCACAATTTGATCAAAAATCTGACTTTCAACCATTCACTCTAAAATGGTGCCAAACGGTTGCAAATGCTCCCCTGAGAAGTTTGGCGGTCGAAGCAGAAGGCTTTTTATCTCAGGAAAAGAATTCAGTCCTTGACAACTTAACCGGCAGAAAAAGATTTTTTTTTGAAAATATCCCAAAGCCCCGGTGACACAATTTCATTCAAAAATCTGACTTTCGGCCATTCAATCAAAAATGGTGCCAAACGGTTGCAAATGCTCCCTTGAGAGGTTTGGCGGTTGAAACAGAAGGCATTTTATGAAAGGAAAAGAAATCAGCCCTCTTAACCTGCTCCACTACTACTTTACTACCACTTTACTACTACTTTACTACCACTTTACTACTACTTTACTACAATTTTTCTACTACTTTACTACCATTTTACTACTGCTTTACTACCGTTTTACTACTGCTTTACTACCGCTTTACTACTACTTTACTACCATTTTACTACTACCTTACTACTGCTTTACTACCATTTAACTACTATTTTTCTACAATTTTACTACTACTTTAAAGCTATTTTACTGCTATTCCACCACTTTACTATTGGAACATTTTACTACCGCTTTACTACTTCTTTACTACTATCTTACTGCTGTTTCACTACTGCCTTACTACCATTTTACTACTATTTTACTACTGCGTTACTACTACTTTACTGCTATTTTACTGCTACTATTCCACCACTTTACTATTGTTTTACCATTACTTAACTGCTACTTCCCTACTGGTTTACTATTGCTTTACTACCACTTTACTTCCAGTTTACTACTGCTACTTTATTACTTATACTACTTTCCTATTTATACCCCTATTTATACAGTAGACCTTCCTGAACAATGGCATGCCTGTCTATAGTAACAAATAGTATTGTTACTATTTTATTAATTGTATATACTGCCCTTCATCCGTAGATTTAAGGTTGGTTTACGACTTAAAAATGCAAGGTAAAAAACACAAAATACACAATAAAAACAAGAACAAGAACAAACCAATAAGCCTCCTCCCTCAACCTCTCCTTTGGCTTGTCCTTCACTCATGACTTCTCTCTTGTTCCTTGATCTTAACTTCCTCACTTTTGCAAACCTTCCAGTTGTCCCTAATTTTGCCGGGACAGTCCCAGATTTATTGAAGCTGTCCTGGTTTCTGATGTTATCCTGCTTTTCCTTAGGACGTCCCTATGTTCATGGGAGAAATGTTGGATGGTATGGAGTTATACATAGAATAGAATGATAGAATGATCTCGATACGAATCCAAGGCAGACCTTTTAACATCACAGTAATCCAAGTTTATGCACCAACTACTGGTGCTGAAGAAACTGAAATTGACCAATTCTATGAAGACTTACAACACCTTATAGAAGTGACACCAAAGAAGGATGTTCTTCTCATTATAGGGGATTGGAATGCTAAAGTAGGGAGGCAAGAGAAAAGAGGAACAACTGGCAAGTTTGGCCTTGGAGATCAAAACGAAGCAGGGCAAAGGCTAATTCAGATTTCCAAAGAATAGCAAGGAGAGACAAGAAGGCCTTCTTAAACGAGCAATGCAAACAATAGAGGAAAACAACAGAATGGGAAGAACCAGAGATCTGTTCAAGAAAATTGGAGCTATGAAAGGAACATTTCGTACAAAGATTACCATAATAAAGGACAAAAGTGGTAAGGACCTAAGAGAAGCAGAAGACATCAAGAAGAGGTGGCAAGAATACACAGAGGAATTATACCAGAAAGATATGGATGTTTCGTACACCCCAGGTAGTGTGGTTGCTGACCTTGAGCCAGACATCCTGGAAAGTGAAGTCAAATGGGCCTCAGAAAGCACTGCAAATAACAAGGCCAGTGGAAGTGATGGTATTCCAGCTGAACTATTTAAAATTTTAAAAGATGATGCTGTTAAGGTGCTACACTCAATATGCCAGCAAATTTGGAAAACTCAGCAGTGGCCAGAAGATTGGAGAAGATCAGTCTACATCCCAATCCCAAAGAAGGGCAGTGCCAAAGAATGCTCCAACTACCGCACAATTGCACTCATTTCACACGCTAGCAAGGTTATGCTTAAAATTCTACAAGGAAGGCTCAAGCAGTATGTGGATCGAGAACTCCCAGAAGTGCAAGCTGGATTTAGAAGAGGCAGAAGAACCAGAGACCAAATTGCAAACATGCGCTGGATTATGGAGAAAGCTAGAGAGTTCCAGAAAGACATCTACTTCTGCTTCATTGACTACGCAAAAGCCTTTGACTGTGTCGACCACAGCAAACTATGGCAAGTTCTTAAAGAAATGGGAGTGCCTGATCACCTCATCTGTCTCCCGAGAAATCTCTATGTGGGACAAGAAGCTACAGTTAGAACTGGATATGGAACAACTGATTGGTTCAAAATTGGAAAAGGAGTACGACAAGGCTGTATTTTGTCTCCCTGCTTATTTAATTTATGTTGTGACGTGGGGTTTGTGATTTCAGCTCTCTTGACATGATATGCTGGAGACAGTTCTCTAGTAACACTTCTTTATTAAAGCAAACAAGACTGAGACCTGAGGAGGGATGAGCTACATTTATAGGGACAGGGAACTAGCTAGAAAGGATACATTTTGGAGGGAACAATATCAGGCAATCACAGTCCTGCCTTTTGGAGGAAACCAATAAGACAGAGGATCCAAATACAGCAGCTTAAATGAACCAATAGTAGCTGTACCCTCTGGAACCAAAAGGCAGTTACTTTACCCTAATGCAAATACAGACAATAATAATACAGATATAAAATCCTTTGACTCAATACACAACAATTTATATGCAGAATGCATCATGCGAAAGGCTGGGCTGGATGAATCCCAAGCTGGAATTAAGATTGCCGGAAGAAATATCAACAACCTCAGATATGCAGATGACACAACCTTGATGGCAGAAAGTGAGGAGGAATTAAAGAACCTTTTAATGAGGGTGAAAGAGGAGAGCGCAAAATATGGTCTGAAGCTCAACATCAAAAAAACAAAGATCATGGCCACTGGTCCCATCACCTCCTGGCAAATAGAAGGGGAAGAAATGGAGGCAGTGAGAGATTTTACTTTCTTGGGCTCCATGATCACTGCAGATGGTGACAGCAGCCACATAATTAAAAGACGCCTGCTTCTTGGGAGAAGGGCAATGACAGGCCTAGACAGCATCTTGAGAAGTAGAGACGTCCCCTTGCCAACAAAGGTCCGTATAGTTAAAGCCATGGTTTTCCCAGTAGTGATGTATTGAAGTGAGAGCTGGACCATAAAGAAGGCTGATCGCCGAAGAATTGATGCTTTTGAATTCTGGTGCTGGAGGAGACTCTTGAGAGTCCCATGGACTGCAAGAAGATCAAACGCATCCATTCTTAAGGAAATCAGCCCTGAGTGCTCACTGGAAGGACAGATCGTGAAGCTGAGGCTCCTGTACTTTGGCCACCTCATGAGAAGAGAAGACTCCCTGGAGAAGACACTGATGCTGGGAAAGATGGAGGGCACAAGGAGAAGGGGGCGACAGAGGACGAGATGGTTGGATAGTGTTTTCGAGGTTACCAGCATGAGTTTGACCAAACTGCGGGAGGTAGTGGAGGACAGAGGTGCCTGGCGTGCTCTGGTCCATGGGGTCACGAAGAGTCGGACACGACTAAACGACTAAACAACAACAACCTAGGGAAGTTTTTTAATGTTTACTGTTTTATTACCTTTTTATATGTTTTGGAAGCCGCCCAGAGTGGCTAGAGCAACCCAGGCAAATGGATGTGGTATAAATACAGTGGTACCTCGGGTTACATATGGTCCAGGTTACATATGCTTCAGGTTACAGATGCTTCAGGTTACAGACTCCGGTAACCCAGTAATAGTGCTTCAGGTTAAGAAATTTGCTTCTGAGAACAGAAATCGTGATCCGGCGGCGCGGCAACAGCAGGAGGCCCCATTAGCTAAAGTGGTGCTTCAGCTTAAGAACAGTTTCAGTTTAAGAACGGACCTCCGGAACGAATTAAGTACTTAACCTGAGGTACCACTGTAGTAAAATTGTTGTTACAGAACAGGGCACCCCTATTTTCATCGGAGAAATGTTGGAGGGTATGCTTTTGTCCTCACCTCAGTTTTGACTACGGGCTCCTCACACAGCTCCTGACTCACGACAGTGTGTTGCCCATAGCTCAGTTCTGACTAAAGGATTTTATGCAGCCACTGCTGGCGGGGACCTTTTGGGACCCAAAATATCCAACGCCACTAAATTCTGGTGTACTTTTTAACATAATAGTGTAAACAGGGATCAACATACAAACACTGAGAAGCCATTCCCCCCCGCCCCACTACTTTATATGGAAACAACTGGAAAAACCTCTGTGATTGAGGCTATCAACATGGCGCCTTTTTCTACAACGAACACTTCTAGGGTCATTCTTACTACTGCTTTACTACTACTTTACTACTACTTTACTCCTACTTTACTACCACTTTACTACTACTTTACTACTACTCTACTATCACTTTACTACTACTTTACTAGTACTTTACTATCACTTTACTACCACTTTACTACCACTTTACTACTACTTTACTACTACTTTACTACCACTTTACTACTACTTTACTATCACTTTACTACTACTTTACTACAACTTTACTATCACTTTTCTACTACTTTACTACCACTTTACTACTACTTTACTACTGCTTTACTACAATTTTACTACTGCTTTACTACCGCTTTACCATTACTTTACTACCATTTTACTACTACCTTACTACTGCTTTACTTCCATTTAACTACTAGTTTACTACTACTTTAAAGTTCTTTTACTGCTATTACACCACTTTACTATTGGACCATTTAAATACCACTTTACTACTTCTTTACTACTATCTTACTGCTGTTTCACTACTGCCTTACTACCATTTTACTACTGCGTTACTACTACTTTACTGCTATTATACTGCTACTATTCCACCACTTTACTATTGTTTTACCATTACTTAACAGCTACTTCCCTACTGGTTTACTATTGCTTTACTACCACTTTACTTCCACTTTCCTACTGCTACTTTATTACTTATACTACTTTACTATTTATACCCCTATTTATACAGTAGACCTTCCTGAACAATGGCATGCCTGTCTATAGTAACAAATAGTATTGTTCCTATAATATAGTATTTGTACTATAGTAACAAATAGTATTGTTACTATATTCTTACGACAACTTAACCTGCTTTACTAATGCGTGACAAAGCTGCAATTGGTGAGCCAGCGCAGCACACGGAAACGCCGTTTACCTTCCCGCCAGTAAGCGGTCCCTATTTATCTACTTGCACCCGGGGTTGCTTTCGAACTGCTAGGTTGGCAGGCGCTGGGACCAAGCAACAGCAGCGCACCCAGCCGTGTGGATTCGAACCGCCGACCTTTTGATCGGCAGGCCCTAGGGGCTGAGGCTTTTACCCACAGCGCCACCCGCATCCCTACGCCAACTTAACCGGCAGAAAAATATTTTTTTGAAAAAATCCCAAAGCCCCGGGGTCACAATTTGATCAATAATCTGACTTTCAGCCATTCACTCTAAAATGGTGCCAAACGGTTGCAAATGCTCCCTTGAGAGGTTTGGCGGTCGAAACAGAAGGCTTTTTATGAAAGGAAAAGAAATCAGCCCTCGACAACTTAACCTGCTTTACTACTACTTTACTACCACTTTACTACTACTTTCCTACCACTTTACTACTACTTTACTACAATTTTTCTACTACCTTACTACCATTTTACTACTGCTTTACTAAAGTTTTACTACCGCTTTACTACCGCTTTACTACTACTTTACTACCATTTTACTACTACCTTACTACTGCTTTACTACCATTTAACTACTATTTTTCTACAATTTTACTACTGCTTTACTACTACTTTAAAGCTATTTTACTGCTATTCCACCACTTTACTATTGGACCATTTTACTACCGCTTTACTACTTCTTTACTACTATCTTACTGCTGTTTCACTACTGCCTTACTACCATTTTACTACTATTTTACTACTGCGTTACTACTACTTTACTGCTACTATTCCACCACTTTACTATTGTTTTACCATTACTTAACTGCTACTTCCCTACTGGTTTACTATTGCTTTACTACCACTTTATTTCCAATTTCCTACTGCTACTTTATTACTTATACTACTTTACTATTTATACCCCTATTTATACAGTAGACCTTCCTGAACAATGGCATGCCTGTCTATAGTAACAAATAGTATTGTTACTATTTTATTAATTGTATATCTAAACGGAGGTCTTTATCCCTAGAGGCACATCCAGGTGTAAAGCTATGAGACTCTAGCTCTAACTTTGGAAGCTATGCCTTCAACTGAATTAACCCTTGAATACATTTCATCTCGGCTTGCAGATGAACAGGATAAAAGGCAAAGAGAAAGAGGTCTGTCTTTAAAGGGGAGTTATGCTGTGCCTAAGAGTGTTGATGCTGAGTTTGAGTTGCTATCAAAGGGTTAAAGGGTAGCAGAAACGCTCTAATCACTGAGCAGCTGGAGGTCATTAGGCTTCCAGGAACATGAGTTTGTATAAATAGTCTCCTGTGTGTTTGTTCTCCCTTTTCTTTCTCCCCCTTTTTTGGGCGTGTTTGCTGAGATGTGTGGTTCTTCGCCAGGGTTGTTTTTTTTTTTTGTAAATAAACCTTATCTTTGAGTTACAAACCGCATGCTCCAAGACTCCTCTTTGAAAAGATACTGCCTCTCCTGCCCTTCTTCAACTGCTGTGCGAAATACTCTGCTGTAGTGGGACTTGTGACGATGGAAGCGCACTGGGCATTTACATTAAACTAATTAAAGTTTAATGGGACAGGTTATGGATGTTTGTACGTCAAGAAGGAGCTAAGGAGTGCAGTTCAGAGTGATTTATGAAAGGACTGGAGCGAAGACAGAAGCGGTTGCCGACAACGAAAGCCTTCAAAGCAGCTTGAGTCCTGCAACGTGCCTAGAAAAGTTTTAAACAGGCACTGAGCAGTTTGTACTCGCTGGAAGACGTCTTATTCCTCAAGGAGCCACCTCAGCAGCTGGGAGACGGTCTACAGGTGTGTGAGTATCGTTCCTAAGCCCCAGGGAGGATGGCAGAGTCCCAGGAAAGTTTTTCTGTCCCGTTTACGCGACTCAATGGGAAAAATTGGCAAGATTGGAAGGCTAGAGTAAGGGTTTGGTTGCAAGCAAAAGAGTTGTGGAGTTGCACTGAAGCACCGCCTTTACAGGCAGCTGCAGACGCGTCTGCAGAAGACAAAGCAACAGCAGCAGCTTCACAGAAACGTGACAGGAAAGCCCAAGGTCTACTAGTTTTGGCAGTGGGACCAGAGCAAATGCCTTACGTTTCTGAGTTAAAGAACACGCATGAGGTCTGGACGGTTCTGCAGCGGCTAAATTCCAGAAACACTGCGGGGGCCAAGATCCATGCTACAAGATGTTTGTTTGATTTACGTCTCCAACCGGGAGCGTGTGTGAAAGAACATATTGCCAAAATGGTGTCTGCCTTTAATCAACTAAGACAGCTGGGCATTCCTTTCTCTATGGAGCAGCAGTCATACATATTGTTGTCTTCTCTTGATAAAAGCTATGAGACTCTAGCTCTAACTTTGGAAGCTATGCCTTCAACTGAATTAACCCTTGAATACATTTCATCTCGGCTTGCAGATGAACAGGATAAAAGGCAAAGAGAAAGAGGTTTGTCTTTAAAGGGGAGTTATGCTGTGCCTAAGAGTGTTGATGCTGAGTTTGAGCACACAGTAAATGCTTTTGCAGCTAGACACTGTTTTCGCTGTGGTTCCCCTTCCCATTTAATTAGGAATTGCACACGTGAACCTGGTCAAGACAGCACCAAGGCCGTTACCCCTAGTTACCAGACAAGGAGTTCCAGGGGACGTCGAAGAAGAGGAGGAGGTCGTGGCTACTCCCACAGCACACAGCACATGGCTTCAGTAATGGCGTTGATGCAAGGGTGTGGCCAAGGCAGCAATCTACGCTGGTTGATCGACAGTGGTGCATCTCACCACCTGGTGGCGCCATCTAGTGTCCGTTTGCAGAATTGCAGACATTTGCAAACCCTTAAAGTTGTGACAATGGCAGATTCAACTAAACGTTCCTTAGAGACCGTAGGCACAGTGTTCTTGAAATGTTTGCAAACAGAAATTGATGCCTACGTGCTAAAGGGATTGAAGGGGTGTATTTTGTCTGTGTCAGAACTTGATAGAAATGGGTTTAAAACTGTGTTTGAAAATGGGGTTTGCACTATTTCAAAGAATAACGTATCTCTTTTGCAGGTGGAATGCAGAGATGGGTTATATTATTTTGAGACAAGTCCAGATGAAGTTGAACAGGTTCATGCTGGTTGTGTGAACACGCCTACCCATAATTCTTGTGTCCATTTATGGCACCGCCGTCTGGGTCATATTAATTTTCAGTATGTTAAAAGGCAACCTGAATTATCAGAAGGGTGCAAAATGAACAAATGTACTAAGTATTTGGATTGTACTGCATGCAAAAGGGCGAAGGTTCATAGATGCAGCTATCCCAGCTCAGATAGGAAATCTGACAAAGTATTCCAACTTGTGCATATGGACCTATGTGGCCCAATGCCTGTTGCTAGCATGGGAGGTTCGAGGTATGCACTGTGTCTCTCGGATGACAAAACAAAGGTTACATGGTTTTTTCCTCTCAAAACAAAAGCAGATACTGCAGAAACAGTTAAAAATTGGGTTCATGCAGTGGAACTTGAATTTGGTACTAGAGTACTTGCTTTTCAGACAGACAGAGGGTCAGAATTTACCGGGTCTGTGTTGCAGAATTTCTTTAAGAAAAAGGGAATTAAGCATCGTCTGTCTACACCTTATTCCCCCCAAGAAGGAGGCGTGGCCGAACGTAAAAACAGGGTTCTGCAAGAGTTGGCAAACTCTATGTTGTTTGATGCTAAACTCCCTCAAAGTTACTGGGCGGAAGCCTGGCAGGCGGCTACTCATATTCTGAACCGAGTATATAATTCGGTAATTGCCACTACCCCATATTTTGCTTTATATGGGAAGAAGCCCAAAATTAATTACTTTCGGGTGTTTGGATGTCCAGCCTATGTACTTATCCCAAAAGCGTTAAGGAAAAAGGGAGGTCCAAGGGCTAGGAAACTCATCTTTTGTGGGTACGAACCACACGCCAAATCTTGGAGGTTCGTGAACCCAAATGGGGATACTACAAGAGTGGTCCTCAGTAGGAGCGCTGAATTTTGTGAGCAGTCTGGATGGACTCACTTACACGGTAACCCTGACATTTTGAGAGATGATTTAGGCATTTATGCTGAGAATGAAAGTCCAGAGAGTAGTGAGCCAGAAGAGGATGGTGCACATGGTTCAGACGCAGATTCTGACCAGGCACAAGGTTCTTCTCCTAAGGTAGAAAATCCAGAATCTAGGAGTGTTCCAACATCGCCAGTCAGTAGGCCTAGCAGACAGCAAAAGCGAAGCAGGTCACCTGCAACACCAAGCCCAAGGGAGGTATCTAAACGGAGGTCTTTATCCCTAGAGGCACATCCAGGTATAAAGTCTGAGACAGATTCTGACAGCCAACGGTCAGAAGGGGCACAAGAGGAACAATTGCGCAGGTCAAATCGTGCCACAAAGGGCAAGCCGCCAGAGCGGTTTAAGGTGACAAGTGTATACGTAAATATGGCACAGTGTGAGCCAGATAGCTATATGGAGGTACAACAGCTTCCAAGCTCAGAAGCTGTTAAGTGGCAGGAAGCAATGGAAAAAGAGATGGCTTCAATGAAGTCTCTCGGTGTGTTTACAAGTACAGAGCTTCCGAAAGGGCAACAAGCTGTAGGTTGTCGATGGGTATATCGTTTAAAGCCCACAACTACTGAGGAGTTGCAATATAAAGCCCGACTAGTTGCAAAAGGGTTTTCGCAGCGCAAAGGTGTTCACTATTCTCAAATCTATGCCCCAACTTCAAGATCGGAGTCATTAAGAATGCTTTTAGCCTCTTCAGCTAAGAAGGGAAATAAGCTGTTTCATTTTGATGTCAATGTGGCTTATTTAAACGCAGACTTACAGGAGGAAGTCTATATAACACCACCACCGGGTTTTGAAGGAGACAAGCCAAACCAGGTCTGGCGCCTACACAAATCCATTTATGGGTTGAAACAGTCCGCCCGTAATTGGAATTCCTGCTTAAACGATGCTCTAGAGAACATGGGGTTCAGAAAGAGCGCAGCAGATGCGTGTCTTTATCTAAAAGGCTCGGGATGTGAACAAGAAGCAGTTTTGATATTTGTTGACGATTTATTATACAGTGGAAAGGATGATAAACTTGCACAACAATTTGCCACAAAGCTTGGAGAAAGGTTTCAGATAAAATCACTAGGCAATGTATCTGTTTATCTAGGAGTTAAAATTCAGCAAGATGAAAATGGGAACTATTGGCTCAGCCAAGAAGCTAAGATCCAGCAGTTGCTGGAAAGGTTTAAAATGGACAACTGTGCTGGTGTTAAAACCCCAATGGAGCTAAGTTACATAAAGGATGCTCAAGCCGAGCAACAGACAGAGTTCAGTAATCCCGGGGTTTACCAGTCAGCGATAGGCAGTCTACTCCACATTGCACAGTGGACTCGGCCCGATATAACATATGCTGTCAACATGCTGTGTAGACAAGCTGAAAAACCATCAATGCATGCTTGGCAAGGAGTAAAAAGAGTTTTAAGGTATCTCCAAACTACCAAAAGGTTTCGCTTAGAACTATCAGCAGAGGGCAGCACACAACTTGAATGTTGGGCCGACAGTAGTTGGGCAGATGCTGGACCAGATAGAAAATCAGTGTCAGGAATGGCGATAAAATTTGGAAATGCACTAATTGGTTGGAGATCAAGAAAGCAATCACTTATTGCTTTAAGTTCAACTGAATCTGAGTTCAATGCATTATCATATGTATGTAGAGAACTGGAATTTTATAAGCAACTGGTACAAGAATTGTTTGGAGAATGTCCCCTACCTATCAGAGTGTGGGAAGACAACCAACCTTGTATTAAACTAGCTAAATCAGGTCAAGTCAAGGGCCACACAAAACACTTGGATATCCGTTATCAAAATGTATGCCAAAGTGTAAAACAAGGTTTAATTGAACTAAAGTATTGTCCAAGCCAAGAAAACCTTGCAGACGGTTTTACGAAAGCTTTGAGTCCGCAATCTCATAAATGTTTCTGTTCAGGTTTAAATTTGAATTAAGGTTGGTACAGCTCAGTGCTCCGAGCGAGAGGGGGTGTTGCTATCAAAGGGTTAAAGGGTAGCAGAAACGCTCTAATCACTGAGCAGCTGGAGGTCATTAGGCTTCCAGGAACATGAGTTTGTATAAATAGTCTCCTGTGTGTTTGTTCTCCCTTTTCTTTCTCCCCCTTTTTTGGGCGTGTTTGCTGAGATGTGTGGTTCTTCGCCAGGGTTGTTTTTTGTTTTTGTAAATAAACCTTATCTTTGAGTTACAAACCGCATGCTCCAAGACTCCTCTTTGAAAAGATACTGCCTCTCCTGCCCTTCTTCAACTGCTGTGCGAAATACTCTGCTGTAGTGGGACTTGTAACGATGGAAGCGCACTGGGCATTTACATTAAACTAATTAAAGTTTAATGGGACATATACTGCCCTTCATCCGTAGATTTAAGGTTGGTTTACGACTTAAAAATGCAAGGTAAAAAACACAAAATACACAATAAAAACAAGAACAAGAACAAACCAATAAGCCTCCTCCCTCAACCTCTCCTTTGGCTTGTCCTTCACTCATGACTTCTCTCTTGTTCCTTGATCTTAACTTCCTCACTTTTGCAAACCTTCCAGTTGTCCCTAATTTTGCCGGGACAGTCCCAGATTTATTGAAGCTGTCCTGGTTTCTGATGTTATCCTGCTTTTCCTTAGGACGTCCCTATGTTCATGGGAGAAATGTTGGATGGTATGGAGTTATACATAGAATAGAATGATAGAATGATCTCGATACGAATCCAAGGCAGACCTTTTAACATCACAGTAATCCAAGTTTATGCACCAACTACTGGTGCTGAAGAAACAGAAATTGACCAATTCTTTGAAGACTTACAACACCTTATAGAAGTGACACCAAAGAAGGATGTTCTTCTCATTATAGGGGATTGGAGTGCTAAAGTAGGGAGGCAAGAGATAAGAGGAACAACTGGCAAGTTTGGCCTTGGAGATCAAAACGAAGCAGGGCAAAGGCTCATTCAGATTTCCAAAGAATAGCAAGGAGAGACAAGAAGGCCTTCTTAAACGAGCAATGCAAACAATAGAGGAAAACAACAGAATGGGAAGAACCAGAGATCTGTTCAAGAAAATTGGAGCTATGAAAGGAACATTTCGTACAAAGATTACCATAATAAAGGACAAAAGTGGTAAGGACCTAAGAGAAGCAGAAGACATCAAGAAGAGGTGGCAAGAATACACAGAGGAATTATACCAGAAAGCTATGGATGTCTCGTACACCCCAGGTAGTGTGGTTGCTGACCTTGAGCCAGACATCCTGGAAAGTGAAGTCAAATGGGCCTCAGAAAGCACTGCAAATAACAAGGCCAGTGGAAGTGATGGTATTCCAGCTGAACTATTCAAAATTTTAAAAGATGATGCTGTTAAGGTGCTACACTCAATATGCCAGCAAATTTGGAAAACTCAGCAGTGGCCAGAAGATTGGAGAAGATCAGTCTACATCCCAATCCCAAAGAAGGGCAGTGCCAAAGAATGCTCCAACTACCGCACAATTGCACTCATTTCACACGCTAGCAAGGTTATGCTTAAAATTCTACAAGGAAGGCTCAAGCAGTATGTGGATCGAGAACTCCCAGAAGTGCAAGCTGGATTTAGAAGAGGCAGAAGAACCAGAGACCAAATTGCAAACATGCGCTGGATTATGGAGAAAGCTAGAGAGTTCCAGAAAGACATCTACTTCTGCTTCATTGACTACGCAAAAGCCTTTGACTGTGTCGACCACAGCAAACTATGGCAAGTTCTTAAAGAAATGGGAGTGCCTGATCACCTCATCTGTCTCCCGAGAAATCTCTATGTGGGACAAGAAGCTACAGTTAGAACTGGATATGGAACAACTGATTGGTTCAAAATTGGAAAAGGAGTACGACAAGGCTGTATTTTGTCTCCCTGCTTATTTAATTTATGTTGTGACGTGGGGTTTGTGATTTTAGCTCTCTTGACATAATATGCTGGAGACAGTTCTCTAGTAACACTTCTTTATTAAAGCAAACAAGACTGAGACCTGAGGAGGGGAGATCTACATTTATAGGGACAGGGAACTAGCTAGAAAGGATACATTTTGGAGGGAACAATATCAGGCAATCACAGTCCTGCCTTTTGGAGGAAACCAATAAGGCAGAGGATCCAAATACAGCAGCTTAAATGAACCAATAGTAGCTGTACCCTCTGGAACCAAAAGGCAGTTACTTTACCCTAATGCAAATACAGACAATAATAATACAGATATAAAATCCTTTGACTCAATACACAACAATTTATATGCAGAATGCATCATGCGAAAGGCTGGGCTGGATGAATCCCAAACTGGAATTAAGATTGCCGGAAGAAATATCAACAACCTCAGATATGCAGATGACACAACCTTGATGGCAGAAAGTGAGGAGGAATTAAAGAACCTTTTAATGAGGGTGAAAGAGGAGAGCGCAAAATATGGTCTGAAGCTCAACATCAAAAAAACGAAGATCATGGCCACTGGTCCCATCACCTCCTGGCAAATAGAAGGGGAAGAAATGGAGGCAGTGAGAGATTTTACTTTCTTGGGCTCCATGATCACTGCAGATGGTGACAGCAGCCACATAATTAAAAGACGCCTGCTTCTTGGGAGAAGGGCAATGACAGGCCTAGACAGCATCTTGAGAAGTAGAGACGTCCCCTTGCCAACAAAGGTCGGTATAGTTAAAGCCATGGTTTTCCCAGTAGTGATGTATGGAAGTGAGAGCTGGACCATAAAGAAGGCTGATCGCCGAAGAATTGATGCTTTTGAATTCTGGTGCTGGAGGAGACTCTTGAGAGTCCCATGGACTGCAAGAAGATCAAACGCATCCATTCTTAAGGAAATCAGCCCTGAGTGCTCACTGGAAGGACAGATCGTGAAGCTGAGGCTCCTGTACTTTGGCCACCTCATGAGAAGAGAAGACTCCCTGGAGAAGACACTGATGCTGGGAAAGATGGAGGGCACAAGGAGAAGGGGGCGACAGAGGACCAGATGGTTGGATAGTGTTTTCGAGGTTACCAGCATGAGTTTGACCAAACTGCGGGAGGTAGTGGAGGACAGAGGTGCCTGGCGTGCTCTGGTCCATGGGGTCACGAAGAGTCGGACACGACTAAACGACTAAACAACAACAACCTAGGGAAGTTTTTTAATGTTTACTGTTTTATTACCTTTTTATATGTTTTGGAAGCCGCCCAGAGTGGCTAGAGCAACCCAGGCAGATGGATGTGGTATAAATACAGTGGTACCTCGGGTTACATATGCTTCAAGTTACAGAAGCTTCAGGTTACAGATGCTTCAGGTTACAGACTCCGCTAACCCAGAAATAGTGCTTCAGGTTAAGAAATTTGCTTCTGAGAACAGAAATCGTGATCCGGCGGCGCGGCAACAGCAGGAGGCCCCATTAGCTAAAGTGGTGCTTCAGCTTAAGAACAGTTTCAGTTTAAGAACGGACCTCCGGAACGAATTAAGTACTTAACCTGAGGTACCACTGTAGTAAAATTGTTGTTACAGAACAGGGCACCCCTATTTTCATCGGAGAAATGTTGGAGGGTATGCTTTTGTCCTCACCTCAGTTTTGACTACGGGCTCCTCACACAGCTCCTGACTCACGACAGTGTGTTGCCCATAGCTCAGTTCTGACTAAAGGATTTTATGCAGCCACTGCTGGCGGGGACCTTTTGGGACCCAAAATATCCAACGCCACTAAATTCTGGTGTACTTTTTAACATAATAGTGTAAACAGGGATCAACATACAAACACTGAGAAGCCATTCCCCCCCGCCCCACTACTTTATATGGAAACAACTGGAAAAACCTCTGTGATTGAGGCTATCAACATGGCGCCTTTTTCTACAACGAACACTTCTAGGGTCATTCTTAGAACTGCTTTACTACTACTTTACTACTACTTTACTCCTACTTTACTACCACTTTACTACTACTTTACTACTACTCTACTATCACTTTACTACTACTTTACTACCACTTTACTACCACTTTACTACTACTTTACTACCACTTTACTACTACTTTACTACTACTTTACTACCACTTTACTACTACTTTACTACCGCTTTACTACTGCTTTACTACAACTTTACTATCACTTTACTACTACTTTACTACCACTTCACTACTAATTTACTACTACTTTACTATCACTTTACTACTACTTTACTACCACTTTACTACTGCTTTACTAGTACTTTACTACTTCTTTACTATCACTTTACTACTACTTTACTACTGCTTTACTACTACTTTACTACTGCTTTACTACAATTTTACTACTGCTTTACTACCGCTTTACTATTACTTTACTACCATTTTACTACTACCTTACTACTGCTTTACTACCATTTAACTACTATTTTTCTACAATTTTACTACAACTTTACTACTACTTTAAAGTTCTTTTACTGCTATTCCACCACTTTACTATTGGACCATTTAAATACCACTGTACTACTTCTTTACTACTATCTTACTGCTGTTTCACTACTGCCTTACTACCATTTTACTACTATTTTACTACTGCGTTACTACTACTTTACTGCTATTTTACTGCTACTATTCCACCACTTTACTATTGTTTTACCATTACTTAACAGCTACTTCCCTACTGGTTTACTAATGCTTTACTACCACTTTACTTCCACTTTACTGCTGCTACTATTTATACCCCTATTTATACAGTAGACCTTCCTGAACAATGGCATGCCTGTCTATAGTAACAAATAGTATTGTTCCTATAATATAGTATTTGTACTATAGTAACAAATAGTATTGTTACTATATTGTTACGACAACTTACCGTGCTTTACTAATGCGTGACAAAGCTGCATTTGGTGAGCCAGCGCAGTACACGGAAACGCCGTTTACCTTCCGGCCAGTAAGCGGTCCCTATTTATCTACTTGCACCCGGGGTTGCTTTCGAACTGCTAGGTTGGCAGGCGCTGGGACCAAGCAACAGGGGCGCACCCAGCCGTGTGGATTCGAACCGCCGACCTTTTGATCAGCAGGCCCTAGGCGCTGAGGCTTTTACCCACAGCGCCACCCGCATCCCTACGCCAACTTAACCGGCAGAAAAATATTTTTTTGAAAAAATCCCAAATCCCCGGTGTCACAATTTCATTCAAAAATCTGACTTTCAACCATTCACTCTAAAATGGTGCCAAACGGTTGCAAATGCTCCCTTGAGAGGTTTGGCGGTCGAAACAGAAGGCTTTTTATGAAAGGAAAAGAAATCAGCCCTCGACAACTTAACCTGCTTCACTACTACTTTACTACCACTTTACTACTACTTTACTACCACTTTACTACTACTTTACTACAATTTTCTACTACTTTTCTACCATTTTACTACTGCTTTACTACCATTTTACTACTGCTTTACTACCGCTTTACTACTACTTTACTACCATTTTACTACTACCTTACTACTGCTTTACTACCATTTAACTACTATTTTTCTACAATTTTACTACTGCTTTACTACTACTTTAAAGCTATTTTACTGCTATTCCACCACTTTACTATTGGACCATTTTACTACCGCTTTACTACTTCTTTACTACTATCTTACTGCTGTTTCACTACTGCCTTACTACCATTTTACTACCATTTTACTACTGTGTTACTACTACTTTACTGCTATTTTACTGCTACTATTCCACCACTTTACTATTGTTTTACCATTACTTAACTGCTACTTCCCTACTGGTTTACTATTGCTTTACTACCACTTTATTTCCAATTTCCTACTGCTACTTTATTACTTATACTACTTTCCTATTTATACCCCTATTTATACAGTAGACCTTCCTGAACAATGGCATGCCTGTCTATAGTAACAAATAGTATTGTTACTATTTTATTAATTGTATATACTGCCCTTCATCCGTAGATTTAAGGTTGGTTTACGACTTAAAAATGCAAGGTAAAAAACACAAAATACACAATAAAAACAAGAACAAGAACAAACCAATAAGCCTCCTCCCTCAACCTCTCCTTTGGCTTGTCCTTCACTCATGACTTCTCTCTTGTTCCTTGATCTTAACTTCCTCACTTTTGCAAACCTTCCAGTTGTCCCTAATTTTGCCGGGACAGTCCCAGATTTATTGAAGCTGTCCTGGTTTCTGATGTTATCCTGCTTTTCCTTAGGACGTCCCTATGTTCATGGGAGAAATGTTGGATGGTATGGAGTTATACATAGAATAGAATGATAGAATGATCTCGATACGAATCCAAGGCAGACCTTTTAACATCACAGTAATCCAAGTTTATGCACCAACTACTGGTGCTGAAGAAACTGAAATTGACCAATTCTATGAAGACTTACAACACCTTATAGAAGTGACACCAAAGAAGGATGTTCTTCTCATTATAGGGGATTGGAATGCTAAAGTAGGGAGGCAAGAGATAAGAGGAACAACTGGCAAGTTTGGGCTTGGAGATCAAAACGAAGCAGGGCAAAGGCTCATTCAGATTTCCAAAGAATAGCAAGGAGAGACAAGAAGGCCTTCTTAAACGAGCAATGCAAACAATAGAGGAAAACAACAGAATGGGAAGAACCAGAGATCTGTTCAAGAAAATTGGAGCTATGAAAGGAACATTTCGTACAAAGATTACCATAATAAAGGACAAAAGTGGTAAGGACCTAACAGAAGCAGAAGACATCAAGAAGAGGTGGCAAGAATACACAGAGGAATTATACCAGAAAGCTATGGATGTCTCGTACACCCCAGGTAGTGTGGTTGCTGACCTTGAGCCAGACATCCTGGAAAGTGAAGTCAAATGGGCCTCAGAAAGCACTGCAAATAACAAGGCCAGTGGAAGTGATGCTATTCCAGCTGAACTATTTAAAATTTTAAAAGATGATGCTGTTAAGGTGCTACACTCAATATGCCAGCAAATTTGGAAAACTCAGCAGTGGCCAGAAGATTGGAGAAGATCAGTCTACATCCCAATCCCAAAGAAGGGCAGTGCCAAAGAATGCTCCAACTACCGCACAATTGCACTCATTTCACACGCTAGCAAGGTTATGCTTAAAATTCTACAAGGAAGGCTCAAGCAGTATGTGGATCGAGAACTCCCAGAAGTGCAAGCTGGATTTAGAAGAGGCAGAAGAACCAGAGACCAAATTGCAAACATGCGCTGGATTATGGAGAAAGCTAGAGAGTTCCAGAAAGACATCTACTTCTGCTTCATTGACTACGCAAAAGCCTTTGACTGTGTCGACCACAGCAAACTATGGCAAGTTCTTAAAGAAATGGGAGTGCCTGATCACCTCATCTGTCTCCCGAGAAATCTCTATGTGGGACAAGAAGCTACAGTTAGAACTGGATATGGAACAACTGATTGGTTCAAAATTGGAAAAGGAGTACGACAAGGCTGTATTTTGTCTCCCTGCTTATTTAATTTATGTTGTGACGTGGGGTTTGTGATTTCAGCTCTCTTGACATAATATGCTGGAGACAGTTCTCTAGTAACACTTCTTTCTTAAAGCAAACAAGACTGAGACCTGAGGAGGGGAGAGCTACATTTATAGGGACAGGGAACTAGCTAGAAAGGATACATTTTGGAGGGAACAATATCAGGCAATCACAGTCCTGCCTTTTGGAGAAAACCAATAAGACAGAGGATCCAAATACAGCAGCTTAAATGAACCAATAGTAGCTGTACCCTCTGGAACCAAAAGGCAGTTACTTTACCCTAATGCAAATACAGACAATAATAATACAGATATAAAATCCTTTGACTCAATACACAACAATTTATATGCAGAATGCATCATGCGAAAGGCTGGGCTGGATGAATCCCAAACTGGAATTAAGATTGCCGGAAGAAATATCAACAACCTCAGATATGCAGATGACACAACCTTGATGGCAGAAAGTGAGGAGGAATTAAAGAACCTTTTAATGAGGGTGAAAGAGGAGAGCGCAAAATATGGTCTGAAGCTCAACATGAAAAAAACGAAGATCATGGCCACTGGTCCCATCACCTCCTGGCAAATAGAAGGGGAAGAAATGGAGGCAGTGAGAGATTTTACTTTCTTGGGCTCCATGATCACTGCAGATGGTGACAGCAGCCACAAAATTAAAAGACGCCTGCTTCTTGGGAGAAGGGCAATGACAGGACTAGACAGCATCTTGAGAAGTAGAGACGTCCCCTTGCCAACAAAGGTCGGTATAGTTAAAGCCATGGTTTTCCCAGTAGTGATGTATGGAAGTGAGAGCTGGACCATAAAGAAGGCTGATCGCCGAAGAATTGATGCTTTTGAATTCTGGTGCTGGAGGAGACTCTTGAGAGTCCCATGGACTGCAAGAAGATCAAACGCATCCATTCTTAAGGAAATCAGCCCTGAGTGCTCACTGGAAGGACAGATCGTGAAGCTGAGGCTCCTGTACTTTGGCCACCTCATGAGAAGAGAAGACTCCCTGGAGAAGACACTGATGCTGGGAAAGATGGAGGGCACAAGGAGAAGGGGGCGACAGAGGACCAGATGGTTGGATAGTGTTTTCGAGGTTAACAGCATGAGTTTGACCAAACTGCGGGAGGTAGTGGAGGACAGAGGTGCCTGGCGTGCTCTGGTCCATGGGGTCACGAAGAGTCGGACACGACTAAACGACTAAACAACAACCACCTAGGGAAGTTTTTTAATGTTTACTGTTTTATTACCTTTTTATATGTTTTGGAAGCCGCCCAGAGTGGCTAGAGCAACCCAGGCAGATGGATGTGGTATAAATACAGTGGTACCTCGGGTTACATATGCTTCATGTTACAGATGCTTCAGGTTACAGATGCTTCAGGTTACAGACTCCGCTAACCCAGAAATAGTGCTTCAGGTTAAGAAATTTGCTTCTGAGAACAGAAATCGTGATCTGGCGGCGCGGCAACAGCAGGAGGCCCCATTAGCTAAAGTGGTGCTTCAGGTTAAGAACAGTTTCAGTTTAAGAACGGACCTCCGGAACGAATTAAGTACTTAACCTGAGGTACCACTGTAGTAAAATTGTTGTTACAGAACAGGGCACCCCTATTTTCATCGGAGAAATGTTGGAGGGTATGCTTTTGTCCTCACCTCAGTTTTGACTACGGGCTCCTCACACAGCTCCTGACTCACGACAGTGTGTTGCCCATAGCTCAGTTCTGACTAAAGGATTTTATGCAGCCACTGCTGGCGGGGACCTTTTGGGACCCAAAATATCCAACGCCACTAAATTCTGGTGTACTTTTTAACATAATAGTGTAAACAGGGATCAACATACAAACACTGAGAAGCCATTCCCCCACGCCCCACTACTTTATATGGAAACAACTGGAAAAACCTCTGTGATTGAGGCTATCAACATGGCGCCTTTTTCTACAACGAACACTTCTAGGGTCATTCTTACTACTGCTTTACTACTACTTTACTACTACTTTACTACTACTTTACTACCACTTTACTACTACTTTACTACTACTCTACTATCACTTTACTACCACTTTACTACTACTTTACTACCACTTCACTACTACTTTACTACTACTTTACTACCACTTTACTACTACTTTACTACTACTTTACTATTACTTTACTACCACTTTACTACTGCTTTACTACAACTTTACTATCACTTTACTACTACTTTACTACCACTTTACTACTACTTTACTACTGCTTTACTACAATTTTACTACTGCTTTACTACCGCTTTACTATTACTTTACTACCATTTTACTACTACTTTACTACTGCTTTACTTCCATTTAACTACTAGTTTACTACTACTTTAAAGTTCTTTTACTGCTATTCCACCACTTTACTATTGGACCATTTAAATACCACTTTACTACTTCTTTACTACTATCTTACTGCTGTTTCACTACTGCCTTACTACCATTTTACTACTATTTTACTACTGCGTTACTACTACTTTACTGCTATTTTACTGCTACTATTCCACCACTTTACTATTGTTTTACCATTACTTACCAGCTACTTCCCTACTGGTTTACTATTGCTTTACTACCACTTTATTTCCAATTTCCTACTGCTACTTTTTTACTTATACTACTTTACTATTTATACCCCTATTTATACAGTAGACCTTCCTGAACAATGGCATGCCTGTCTATAGTAACAAATAGTATTGTTCCTATAATATAGTATTTGTACTATAGTAACAAATAGTATTGTTACTATATTGTTACGACAACTTAACCTGCTTTACTAATGCGTGACAAAGCTGCATTTGGTGAGCCAGCGCAGCACACGGAAACGCCGTTTACCTTCCCACCAGTAAGCGGTCCCTATTTATCTACTTGCACCCGGGGTTGCTTTCGAACTGCTAGGTTGGCAGGCGCTGGGACCAAGCAACAGGAGCGCACCCAGCCGTGTGGATTCGAACCGCCGACCTTTTGATCGGCAGACCCTAGGCGCTGAGGCTTTTACCCACAGCGCCACCCGCATCCCTACGCCAACTTAACCGGCAGAAAAATATTTTTTTTGGAAAAATCCCAAAGCCCCGGGGTCACAATTTGATCAATAATCTGACTTTCAACCGTTCACTCTGAAATGGTGCCAAACGGTTGCAAATGCTCCCTTGAGAGGTTTGGCGGTCGAAACAGAAGGCTTTTTATGAAAGGAAAAGAAATCAGCCCTCAACAACTTAACCTGCTTTACTACTACTTTCCTACCACTTTACTACTACTTTCCTACCACTTTACTACTACTTTACTACAATTTTCTACTACTTTACTACCATTTTACTACTGCTTTACTACCGTTTTACTACTGCTTTACTACCATTTTACTACTACCTTACTACTGCTTTACTACCATTTAACTACTATTTTTCTACAATTTTACTACTACTTTAAAGCTATTTTACTGCTATTCCACCACTTTACTATTGGACCATTTTACTACCGCTTTACTACTTCTTTACTACTATCTTACTGCTGTTTCACTACTGCCTTACTACCATTTTACTACTATTTTACTACTGCGTTACTACTACTTTACTGCTATTTTACTGCTACTATTCCTCCACTTTACTATTGTTTTACCATTACTTAACTGCTACTTCCCTACTGGTTTACTATTGCTTTACTACCACTTTACTTCCACTTTACTACTGCTACTTTATTACTTATACTACTTTCCTATTTATACCCCTATTTATACAGTAGACCTTCCTGAACAATGGCATGCCTGTCTATAGTAACAAATAGTATTGTTACTATTTTATTAATTGTATATACTGCCCTTCATCCGTAGATTTAAGGTTGGTTTACGACTTAAAAATGCAAGGTAAAAAACACAAAATACACAATAAAAACAAGAACAAGAACAAACCAATAAGCCTCCTCCCTCAACCTCTCCTTTGGCTTGTCCTTCACTCATGACTTCTCTCTTGTTCCTTGATCTTAACTTCCTCACTTTTGCAAACCTTCCAGTTGTCCCTAATTTTGCCGGGACAGTCCCAGATTTATTGAAGCTGTCCTGGTTTCTGATGTTATCCTGCTTTTCCTTAGGACGTCCCTATGTTCATGGGAGAAATGTTGGATGGTATGGAGTTATACATAGAATAGAATGACAGAATGATCTCGATATGAATCCAAGGCAGACCTTTTAACATCACAGTAATCCAAGTTTATGCACCAACTACTGGTGCTGAAGAAACTGAAATTGACCAATTCTATGAAGACTTACAACACCTTATAGAAGTGACACCAAAGAAGGATGTTCTTCTCATTATAGGGGATTGGAATGCTAAAGTAGGGAGGCAAGAGATAAGAGGAACAACTGGCAAGTTAGGCCTTGGAGATCAAAACGAAGCAGGGCAAAGGCTAATAGAGTTCTGTCAAGAGAACAAGCTGGTCATCATAAACACGCTTTTCCAACAACACAAGAGACGACTCTACACATGGACATCACCAGATGGGCAGCATCGAAATCAGATTGATTATATTCTCTGCAGCCAAAGATGGAGAGGCTCTATACAGTCAGCAAAAACAAGACCTGGAGCTGACTGTGGCTCAGATCATCAGCTTCTTATAGCAAAATTCAAACTTAAACTGAAGAAAGTAGGGAAAACCACTGGGCCGGTAAGATGTCATCTAAGTCAAATCCCTTATGAATACACAGTGGAAGTGACGAACAGGTTTAAGGATTTAGATTTGGTGGACAGAGTGCCTGAAGAACTATGGATGGAGGCTGGTAACATTGTACAGGAGGCAACAACGAAAACCATCCCAATGAAAAGGAAATGCAAGAAAGCAAAGTGGCTGTCCAACGAGGCCTTACAAACAGTGGAGGAGAGAAGGCAAGCAAAATGCGAGGGAGATAGTGAAAGATACAGGAAATTGAATGCAGATTTCCAAAGAATAGCAAGGAGAGACAAGAAGGCCTTCTTAAACGAGCAATGCAAACAATAGAGGAAAACAACAGAATGGGAAGAACCAGAGATCTGTTCAAGAAAATTGGAGCTATGAAAGGAACATTTCGTACAAAGATTACCATAATAAAGGACAAAAGCGGTAAGGACCTAACAGAAGCAGAAGACATCAAGAAGAGGTGGCAAGAATACACAGAGGAATTATACCAGAAAGATATGGATGTCTCGTACACCCCAGGTAGCTCTCTTGACATAATATGCTGGAGACAGTTCTCTAGTAACACTTCTTTATTAAAGCAAACAAGACTGAGACCTGAGGAGGGGAGAGGACCTCCGGAGGTGGCGCAAAACGGCAATGGCGGTCCTCTTTACTCTGTGAAGAGGGGCTCCGCGAAAAAGGGTCGTCCGCTGCGGCAAAGCGGAGACCCATCAAGAAAAACCACAGGCAGAGCGAGCCTGTGGCCGTGGGACTCGGCGGGCCCCAAAAGCCCCCCCAGAAACGAAGAAGGAACCCCGTAAGGGGCTCCGGAACGTGAAAGGGGGAGCGGCGCTGTGAGTTCATCGCTCTTTTCGTGGATGCAAAGCCGCGCTGCTGCTGCTGATGAGCGCCGACCTTTCTTCTTGAAAACATCGAAATTGGCTGCAACATACCCGTGAGTAAGGGGAACTAAATATCGGACTAAAATTTTGGAATTTGGCTGAAAACGGGAGGCGAGTAACAGGAAGTCCGTCTCCCGATCTTGCTAACTAGATCAAAGCAACGGTTCAGAAGAGCGCTGAAGCGTTTAAAAGGGATTGCAAAAGCAAAACGAGGGTGTATTTGATAGACTTTGTAGTGAAAAGACAAGCAGGAAATCTTTGTAAAATCTGTGGACTTTATTCTTGGAACTTTCTTCCTAATTTTGAACTATGCGGAGTTAAAAGGGACAACCCAGCTGTCGGACTGTCAGTGTGCAAAAGAGAACTGTCAAACTGCTGATACTGTTATTGGAGTTTAAACTGATACATAGACTGAGACATTAACGTTTAAACACTGTTGCTGGGACCTTTCTTGACACCTTGTGGCCTTTTTTCAAGAAATAGAAAGCCCGGGGAACCTTCCTTTTGTGCTCTGGAACTACTAAGATTTAATATAGGGAACATAAGAACTTCAATGGCGGAAAAGAGTTCTCTCCTTCCTTGAAACTTTGAAATACCCCCCCTAGAGGATTGTGGAGACATAGAGGCCTGGGAACTGTACTTTATTGTGATTTTCTGTGGTTAAATTGTTTACACTCTGGACTTGTCTGACTTATGGAACAAAAGAAAATTTGACCTTGAACAGAGGCAGGTGTGGAATGAGTGGCTCAGGGAGAACAAGAGCAGCTAAAGCTAAAGAAAAAGAAAAGAAACCAGTGCAACTTGTTCAAACAACCCTATCTCATCAACGAAGATCATCTGTCCCAACTGTGCTGACAGCACAGGAGGTGGAAGCTGAAGAGCCTGCTGCAGAAGATATGGCAACTGGAGGATCTGAAATAGTCCTGAAACAAATTTTGGAACAACTGGCAATTTTAAATCAAAAAGTGGACAATCAATCATCAAAAATTGACCAAGCTACATCCTCTATTAGTAAATTATCTGAGCAGGTTTCCCAGCACACTCAGGCAATTGAGAAATTGCAAGGAGCCACGGCTGAAAACTATAAATTAGCTGTGGAAGCCAGTCAAAAAGCAGAACAGGCGAACAAAAAGGTTGATGAGATCAAGGGGGAAGTAAGGCCTCTGAAAAGACAGGTAGGGGAACAACAAGCCTACCTGTCATTGGTTGAATTGAAAAGTAAGGAAAATAATCTCAGGTTAAGGGCCATCCCAGAACTGGAGGAAGGAAATTTACAGGGATTTTTAACACTTTTGTTCTCCAAATTCTGGGGGATTGAGGAAGACAAGGATTTTAAAATTGTGACGGCTTTTAGACTGGGAAAATCGATAAAGAAGGATAAGTCCAGAGACTGTTTGGTTATTTTGAGATCAAGAGAGGAAAGAGACAAGATACTAGGCCTACATTTTAAAAAATCTTTGGAGATAGAAGGTAAAAAGGCTGAAATTTACAGAGACATACCCAAACATCTTTTGGATCTCAGGACCACTTACACAGATTTGACCAAACTGCTGAGATACAACACAATCCCTTATAGGTGGGAGTTTCCGCAAGGACTATCATTTACTTACAAAGGAAGGAAAGTAAGAATTAAAACACCTGAGAACCAACAGAAGTTCTTACACGACCACGAGAAGGACCTCCAGAAAGGAGCCACAGCTTCTTGGCCACCACCACCACCGGGACCATCTCCAAAACCTACACCGTCTGGATCTGGACCAGCATTACCACCTCCGGGATCGGAGGGAAACCTAGACACCCCACTGTAGGACCCACCAATTAGACCAGGATGTCGTTGCAGCTTCTCAGTTGGAATATAAATGGCGGAAATTCTCCGGAAAAAAGAAGAAAAGTATTTCATATTTTGAAAAAAGAACAATTGGACATTATTTGCCTGCAAGAAACGCATGTGACAAGGCTCCACAGAAAAGTGCTAATTAATAAAAGACTAGGCCAAGAATTTATTTCTTCGGATAAAGTTAAGAAAAGAGGAGTGGTGATATATGCAAAGGAGAGCCTGTCACCGAAACTTTTATTTAAAGACGAACACGGCAGAATTTTGGCGATTGAAATTCAGACACAAGGAGAAAAAATTTTGATATTAGGAATATATGCTCCAAATGAAGGAAAATCGGAATTTTTCAGGAAGCTGCATGAGATTATGCTGGACTACTTAGACTACAACAACATTATTATGATGGGTGATATGAATGGGGTGGTGTCTGTAAATATGGATAAGTCGCAAAGCGCTAACATAACGAAAGATGGTAGACTACCTAAAACTTTCTTTGAAATGACTGACAATGTGGACTTAATTGACATATGGAGGGTTAAGAACCCCCTAGGAAAAGAAGGAACTTTCTTTTCTGAAGCTCATCTGACATGGACACGAATCGACCAAATATGGATAACTAGAGGACTGGCACCCAAGACTAGAAAGGTGGAAATCTGCCCAAAAACCTGCTCCGACCATAACGCTTTGAAAATGGAACTGAGACTAAATACAATCGGATCCTTTAGATGGAAAATGAATGACACCTTACTAAGGGACGAGAAGATTGTTAAGAAGGCCCAAAAAACTTTAAAAGACTATTTTGAGATAAATTTAAATACCACTGTGGAAAAAAGAACAATCTGGGACGCAAGTAAAGCAGTCATGAGAGGGTTTCTAATACAACGAAATACGATCAAGAAAAAGCTCTGGAATGAAAAGAAGGAGAAGATATTGGAAAAAATAAGAGATGGAGAGAAAAAACTAAGATCCAGGCCCAAGTCGAAGGAAGTGCTGAGAGAAGTGAAATTTTTCCAAGCACAATATTTGAAATTGATAAATCAAGAGGTGGAATGGAAAATTAAACAAATGAAACAAAGATCTTTTGAATCAGCAAATAAGTGTGGGAAACTGCTAGCATGGCAGTTGAAAAAGAGACAAAAACTTAATACAGTTACAAATCTAGAGATTGAAGGGAGAATGGTTCAGAAACCCGAGGAAATTAGAAAGTGCTTCCAGAGATATTTCAAAGAACTTTATTCACAAGGGCCACAGAAAGATTCGGAGGTGGACCAATTTCTTAAAACCAACGGATTACAGAAAATACCTCAGGAAATGAGAACAATCCTGAATAGTAATATCACACAGCAAGAAATTGAAAGTGCCATTCAGAACCTCCAATTAGGCAAATCTCCAGGCCCTGATGGACTTACCTCCAAATATTATAAGGTTCTGAAGGACTACTTGATACAACCTTTGTTGGAGGTTTGTAACCAGATTATGGAGGGGAGGAAGGCACCGGAAACGTGGAAAGAAGCCTTCATCACATTGATACCCAAACTAGAAACTGAAAAGACCCAGCTTAAGAACTACCGCCCCATCTCACTCCTAAATGTGGATTACAAAATTTTTGCAGACATTTTGGCAAGTAGGTTTAAAAAAGTGCTTAATGAAGTGATCCATAAGGACCAGGCAGGCTTTCTCCCTGGTAGGCATTTGTTTGACAACACAAGAAACATCATCGACATTTTGGAACTTTTACAAACAAATCTCAACACTAGAGCGGTGTTAATCTTTATTGATGCGGAGAAAGCCTTTGACAACATTTCTTGGATGTTTATGAAGAAAAATTTGGAAGGGATGGGAGTGGGGCGGGGGTTTGAAAATGGAATAGAAGCAATATATTCAGAACAAAAAGCCAAATTGATAGTAAACAATGTGGTGACAGAGGAGTTTAAAATTGAAAAAGGGACACGGCAGGGGTGCCCTCTATCCCCCCTATTGTTTATTTCAGTTCTGGAGGTGCTATTGAACATGGTTAGAAAGGACCGGTTGGTACAGGGAATTGAGGTCGGAGTGAAACAATATAAATTGAAAGCATTTGCAGATGACCTGGTATTAACATTACAGGAGCCAGTCTCTAGTACTAAAAGAGTGTTAGAATTAATTTCTGACTTTGGTCGGGTGTTGGGATTTAAGCTGAACAAGCAAAAAACTAAGGTTTTAGCAAAAAATTTGACAACTACAGAAACAGATGAGTTCCTGAAAGAAACAGAATTAAATGTGGTTAAAAAAGTAAAATACCTAGGGGTGTATCTGACCTCCAAAAATTTGAATTTGTTTAAAGACAACTACGAGAAATGTTGGTCAGAAATCAAAAGAGATTTGGAAACGTGGTCAAGATTGAAACTTTCCTTGTTGGGCCGAATAGCAGCTATAAAGATGAATGTATTGCCAAAAATGTTATTTTTGTTTCAGGCCCTACAGATCGTGGACAAGGTGGAATGTTTTGGAAAGTGGCAGAAGGATATTTCTAAGTTTGTTTGGCAGGGCAAAAAGCCCCGAATAAAGTTTAAAATATTAACTGATGCGAAAGAAAGAGGGGGATTTGCCCTGCCAGACTTGAGGTTATATTATGAATCCGCAGCCTTCTGCTGGTTGAAAGATTGGATCTTACTGGAAAACACTGATGTCCTAGATCTGGAAGGGTTTGACAATGCTTTTGGGTGGCATGCATATTTGTGGTATGACAAGGTTAAAGTGCACAAATTGTTTAAAAACCACATTGTTAGGAGAGCAATTTTAATGGTCTGGACAAAATATAAAGACTTATTGGAGAGTAAGACTCCGAGGTGGCTCTCACCGGTGGAGGCCAAGGCACGTAAGAGACTTAACATGGAGGCCAATTGGCCTAAATATGGGGAAATAATTGAAAAGATTGGAGACAATTGGAGGTTGCAGAGCTTGGAAAAATTAAAAAACAAGGTGCGAGATTGGTTGCATTATGCACAAATTCAAGAGGTTTTTAAAGTAGACAAGAAGGTTGGATTCCAGGTGGAAAAATCGAAACTAGAGACAGAACTGTTAGAACCAAAAAGTAAACTACTTTCGAGAATGTATAACCTGCTGCTTAAATGGAATACTCAGGATGAGACAGTCAAATCCGCCATGATAAAGTGGGCGCAGGATTTGGGGCATAACATTATGTTTGAAGACTGGGAAAGGTTATGGAACACCGGAATGAAATTTACGGCATGTAGTGCCTTGAAGGAAAACATTATGAAAATGATATACCGGTGGTACATGACCCCAGTCAAGCTTGCTAAGATATATCACCTGTCTGATAATAAATGTTGGAAATGTAAAGAGGCGGAAGGGACATTTTTTCACCTCTGGTGGACCTGCCCGAAAGTGAAGGCCTTTTGGGAGATGATTCATAATGAACTAAAAAAGGTACTTAGATTTACCTTACCTAAGAAACCAGAGGCCTTCCTCCTGGGCATGGTGGACCAGAGAGTGCTTAAGAAGGACAAAACTTGTTTTATGTACGCTACTACAGCAGCAAGGATCCTGATTGCAAAGCATTGGAAGACACAAGATTTACCCACACTGGAGGAATGGCACACGCAGTTGATGGACTACATGGAACTGGCCGAAATGACTGGCAGAATCCGAGACTTGGGAGAAGAAACAATTGAGGAGGAATGGAAAAAATTTAAGGACTATCTGAAAAAACATTATAAGCTGTATGAATGTTAAAAAATGCACCTTTTAGGAAATTCTAGCTTCAGTAATGTTAAACTAAAGAAATGGAAATTAAGGCACAAGAAGTCAGAGATAGAATAATGAAACAACTTTATTGTGTTTAAATGAAAATGTACATGATTTGGGTTATAACACATTTGAAATTGGGTAACATGATAAAATGAAGGATACAACAAGTATTGAAACAAGTTAACAAATTGCTGATGTTATGTATCACAGAGAATGCAGGGTTGGGAGGATGTGGGGAAGTCCAGTAGACTTGGAAAAAAGAACAAGAAAATTTGTAACCTTTCTACTTTACTCTTATAATATGTTCTTTATTCTTTTTTCTGTATTTCACAAACTCAATAAAAAATATTATAAAAAAAGAGACCTGAGGAGGGGAGAGCTACATTTATAGGGACAGGGAACTAGCTAGAAAGGATACATTTTGGAGGGAACAATATCAGGCAATCACAGTCCTGCCTTTTGGAGGAAACCAATAAGACAGAGGATCCAAATACAGCAGCTTAAATGAACCAATAGTAGCTGTACCCTCTGGAACCAAAAGGCAGTTACTTTACCCTAATGCAAATACAGACAATAATAATACAGATATAAAATCCTTTGACTCAATACACAACAATTTATATGCAGAATGCATCATGCGAAAGGCTGGGCTGGATGAATCCCAAGCTGGAATTAAGATTGCCGGAAGAAATATCAACAACCTCAGATATGCAGATGACACAACCTTGATGGCAGAAAGTGAGGAGGAATTAAAGAACCTTTTAATGAGGGTGAAAGAGGAGAGCGCAAAATATGGTCTGAAGCTCAACATCAAAAAAACGAAGATCATGGCCACTGGTCCCATCACCTCCTGGCAAATAGAAGGGGAAGAAATGGAGGCAGTGAGAGATTTTACTTTCTTGGGCTCCATGATCACTGCAGATGGTGACAGCAGCCACATAATTAAAAGACGCCTGCTTCTTGGGAGAAAGGCAATGACAGGCCTAGACAGCATCTTGAGAAGTAGAGACGTCCCCTTGCCAACAAAGGTCCGTATAGTTAAAGCCATGGTTTTCCCAGTAGTGATGTATGGAAGTGAGAGCTGGACCATAAAGAAGGCTGATCGCCGAAGAATTGATGCTTTTGAATTCTGGTGCTGGAGGAGACTTTGAGAGTCCCATGGACTGCAAGAAGATCAAACGCATCCATTCTTAAGGAAATCAGCCCTGAGTGCTCACTGGAAGGACAGATCGTGAAGCTGAGGCTCCTGTACTTTGGCCACCTCATGAGAAGAGAAGACTCCCTGGAGAAGACACTGATGCTGGGAAAGATGGAGGGCACAAGGAGAAGGGGGCGACAGAGGACGAGATGGTTGGATAGTGTTTTCGAGGTTACCAGCATGAGTTTGACCAAACTGCGGGAGGTAGTGGAGGACAGAGGTGCCTGGCGTGCTCTGGTCCATGGGGTCACGAAGAGTCGGACACGACTAAACGACTAAACAACAACAACCTAGGGAAGTTTTTTAATGTTTACTGTTTTATTACCTTTTTATATGTTTTGGAAGCCGCCCAGAGTGGCTAGAGCAACCCAGGCAGATGGATGTGGTATAAATACAGTGGTACCTCGGGTTACATATGCTTCAGGTTACATATGCTTCAGGTTACAGATGCTTCAGGTTACAGACTCCGCTAACCCAGAAATAGTGCTTCAGGTTAAGAAATTTGCTTCTGAGAACAGAAATCGTGATCCGGCGGCGCGGCAACAGCAGGAGGCCCCATTAGCTAAAGTGGTGCTTCAGGTTAAGAACAGTTTCAGTTTAAGAACGGACCTCCGGAACGAATTAAGTACTTAACCTGAGGTACCACTGTAGTAAAATTGTTGTTACAGAACAGGGCACCCCTATTTTCATCGGAGAAATGTTGGAGGGTATGCTTTTGTCCTCACCTCAGTTTTCACTACGGGCTCCTCACACAGCTCCTGACTCACGACAGTGTGTTGCCCATAGCTCAGTTCTGACTAAAGGATTTTATGCAGCCACTGCTGGCGGGGACCTTTTGGGACCCAAAATATCCAACGCCACTAAATTCTGGTGTACTTTTTAACATAATAGTGTAAACAGGGATCAACATACAAACACTGAGAAGCCATTCCCCCCCGCCCCACTACTTTATATGGAAACAACTGGAAAAACCTCTGTGATTGAGGCTATCAACATGGCGCCTTTTTGTACAACGAACACTTCTGAGGTCATTCTTACTACTGCTTTACTACTACTTTACTACTACTTTACTACCACTTTACTACTACTTTACTATCACTTTACTACTACTTTACTACCACTTTACTACTACTTTACTACCACTTTACTACTGCTTTACTACTACTTTACTACTACTTTACTATCACTTTACTACTACTTTACTACTGCTTTACTACAATTTTACTACTGCTTTACTACCGCTTTACTATTCTTTACTACCATTTTACTACTACCTTACTACTGCTTTACTTCCATTTAACTACTATTTTTCTACAATTTTACTACAACTTTACTACTACTTTAAAGTTCTTTTACTGCTATTCCACCACTTTACTATTGGACCATTTAAATACCACTTTACTACTTCTTTACTACTATCTTACTGCTGTTTCACTACTGCCTTACTACCATTTTACTACTATTTTACTACTGCGTTACTACTACTTTACTGCTATTTTACTGCTACTATTCCACCACTTTACTATTGTTTTACCATTACTTAACAGCTACTTCCCTACTGGTTTACTAATGCTTTACTACCACTTTACTTCCACTTTACTGCTGCTACTATTTATACCCCTATTTATACAGTAGACCTTCCTGAACAATGGCATGCCTGTCTATAGTAACAAATAGTATTGTTCCTATAATATAGTATTTGTACTATAGTAACAAATAGTATTGTTACTATATTGTTACGACAACTTAACCTGCTTTACTAATGCGTGACAAAGCTGCATTTGGTGAGCCAGCGCAGCACACGGAAACGCCGTTTACCTTCCCGCCAGTAAGCGGTCCCTATTTATCTACTTGCACCCGGGGTTGCTTTCGAACTGCTAGGTTGGCAGGCGCTGGGACCAAGCAACAGGAGCGCACCCAGCCGTGTGGATTCGAACCGCCGACCTTTTGATCAGCAGGCCCTAGGCGCTGAGGCTTTTACCCACAGCGCCACCCGCATCCCTACGCCAACTTAACCGGCAGAAAAATATTTTTTTGAAAAAATCCCTATGCCCCGGGGTCACAATTTCATTCAAAAATCTGACTTTCAACCATTCACTCTAAAATGGTGCCAAACGGTTGCAAATGCTCCCTTGAGAGGTTTGGCGGTCGAAACAGAAGGCTTTTTATGAAAGGAAAAGAAATCAGCCCTCGACAACTTAACCTGCTTTACTACTACTTTACTACCACTTTACTACTACTTTCCTACCACTTTACTACTACTATACTACAATTTTCTACTACTTTACTACCATTTTACTACTGCTTTACTACCGTTTTACTACTGCTTTACTACCGCTTTACTACTACTTTACTACCATTTTACTACTACCTTACTACTGCTTTACTACCATTTAACTACTATTTTTCTACAATTTTACTACTGCTTTACTACTACTTTAAAGCTATTTTACTGCTATTCCACCACTTTACTATTGGACCATTTTACTACCGCTTTACTACTTCTTTACTACTATCTTACTGCTGTTTCACTACTGCCTTACTACCATTTTACTACTATTTTACTACTGCGTTACTACTACTTTACTGCTATTTTACTGCTACTATTCCACCACTTTACTATTGTTTTACCATTACTTAACTGCTACTTCCCTACCTGTTTACTATTGCTTTACTACCACTTCACTTCCACTTTACTACTGCTACTTTATTACTTATACTACTTTCCTATTTATACCCCTATTTATACAGTAGACCTTCCTGAACAATGGCATGCCTGTCTATAGTAACAAATAGTATTGTTACTATTTTATTAATTGTATATACTGCCCTTCATCCGTAGATTTAAGGTTGGTTTACGACTTAAAAATGCAAGGTAAAAAACACAAAATACACAATAAAAACAAGAACAAGAACAAACCAATAAGCCTCCTCCCTCAACCTCTCCTTTGGCTTGTCCTTCACTCATGACTTCTCTCTTGTTCCTTGATCTTAACTTCCTCACTTTTGCAAACCTTCCAGTTGTCCCTAATTTTGCCGGGACAGTCCCAGATTTATTGAAGCTGTCCTGGTTTCTGATGTTATCCTGCTTTTCCTTAGGACGTCCCTATGTTCATGGGAGAAATGTTGGATGGTATGGAGTTATACATAGAATAGAATGATAGAATGATCTCGATATGAATCCAAGGCAGACCTTTTAACATCACAGTAATCCAAGTTTATGCACCAACTACTGGTGCTGAAGAAACTGAAATTGACCAATTCTATGAAGACTTACAACACCTTATAGAAGTGACACCAAAGAAGGATGTTCTTCTCATTATAGGGGATTGGAATGCTAAAGTAGGGAGGCAAGAGATAAGAGGAACAACTGGCAAGTTTGGCCTTGGAGATCAAAACGAAGCAGGGCAAAGGCTAATAGAGTTCTGTCAAGAGAACAAGCTGGTCATCACAAACACGCTTTTCCAACAACACAAGAGACGACTCTACACATGGACATCACCAGATGGGCAGCATCGAAATCAGATTGATTATATTCTCTGCAGCCAAAGATGGAGAGGCTCTATACAGTCAGCAAAAACAAGACCTGGAGCTGACTGTGGCTCAGATCATCAGCTTCTTATAGCAAAATTCAAACTTAAACTGAAGAAAGTAGGGAAAACCACTGGGACGGTAAGATATCATCTATGTCAAATCCCTTATGAATACACAGTGGAAGTGACGAACAGGTTTAAGGATTTAGATTTGGTGGACAGAGTGTCTGAAGAACTATGGATGGAGGCTGGTAACATTGTACAGGAGGCAACAACGAAAACCATCCCAATGAAAAGGAAATGCAAGAAAGCAAAGTGGCTGTCCAATGAGGCCTTACAAACAGCGGAGGAGAGAAGGCAAGCAAAATGCGAGGGAGATAGTGAAAGATACAGGAAACTGAATGCAGATTTCCAAAGAATAGCAAGGAGAGACAAGAAGGCCTTCTTAAACGAGCAATGCAAACAATAGAGGAAAACAACAGAATGGGAAGAACCAGAGATCTGTTCAAGAAAATTGGAGCTATGAAAGGAACATTTCGTACAAAGATTACCATAATAAAGGACAAAAGTGGTAAGGACCTAACAGAAGCAGAAGACATCAAGAAGAGGTGGCAAGAATACACAGAGGAATTATACCAGAAAGATATGGATGTCTCGTACACCCCAGGTAGTGTGGTTGCTGACCTTGAGCCAGACATCCTGGAAAGTGAAGTCAAATGGGCCTCAGAAAGCACTGCAAATAACAAGGCCAGTGGAAGTGATGGTATTCCAGCTGAACTATTTAAAATTTTAAAAGATGATGCTGTTAAGGTGCTACACTCAATATGCCAGCAAATTTGGAAAACTCAGCAGTGGCCAGAAGATTGGAGAAGATCAGTCTACATCCCAATCCCAAAGAAGGGCAGTGCCAAAGAATGCTCCAACTACCGCACAATTGCACTCATTTCACACGCTAGCAAGGTTATGCTTAAAATTCTACAAGGAAGGCTCAAGCAGTATGTGGATCGAGAACTCCCAGAAGTGCAAGCTGGATTTAGAAGAGGCAGAAGAACCAGAGACCAAATTGCAAACATGCGCTGGATTATGGAGAAAGCTAGAGAGTTCCAGAAAGACATCTACTTCTGCTTCATTGACTACGCAAAAGCCTTTGACTGTGTCGACCACAGCAAACTATGGCAAGTTCTTAAAGAAATGGGAGTGCCTGATCACCTCATCTGTCTCCCGAGAAATCTCTATGTGGGACAAGAAGCTACAGTTAGAACTGGATATGGAACAACTGATTGGTTCAAAATTGGAAAAGGAGTACGACAAGGCTGTATTTTGTCTCCCTGCTTATTTAATTTATGTTGTGACGTGGGGTTTGTGATTTCAGCTCTCTTGACATAATATGCTGGAGACAGTTCTCTAGTAACACTTCTTTATTAAAGCAAACAAGACTGAGACCTGAGGAGGGGAGAGCTACATTTATAGGGACAGGGAACTAGCTAGAAAGGATACATTTTGGAGGGAACAATATCAGGCAATCACAGTCCTGCCTTTTGGAGGAAACCAATAAGACAGAGGATCCAAATACAGCAGCTTAAATGAACCAATAGTAGCTGTACCCTCTGGAACCAAAAGGCAGTTACTTTACCCTAATGCAAATACAGACAATAATAATACAGATATAAAATCCTTTGACTCAATACACAACAATTTATATGCAGAATGCATCATGCGAAAGGCTGGGCTGGATGAATCCCAAACTGGAATTAAGATTGCCGGAAGAAATATCAACAACCTCAGATATGCAGATGACACAACCTTGATGGCAGAAAGTGAGGAGGAATTAAAGAACCTTTTAATGAGGGTGAAAGAGGAGAGCGCAAAATATGGTCTGAAGCTCAACATCAAAAAAACAAAGATCATGGCCGCTGGTCCCATCACCTCCTGGCAAATAGAAGGGGAAGAAATGGAGGCAGTGAGAGATTTTACTTTCTTGGGCTCCATGATCACTGCAGATGGTGACAGCAGCCACATAATTTAAAGACGCCTGCTTCTTGGGAGAAGGGCAATGACAGGCCTAGACAGCATCTTGAGAAGTAGAGACGTCCCCTTGCCAACAAAGGTCCGTATAGTTAAAGCCATGGTTTTCCCAGTAGTGATGTATGGAAGTGAGAGCTGGACCATAAAGAAGGCTGATCGCCGAAGAATTGATGCTTTTGAATTCTGGTGCTGGAGGAGACTCTTGAGAGTCCCATGGACTGCAAGAAGATCAAACGCATCCATTCTTAAGGAAATCAGCCCTGAGTGCTCACTGGAAGGACAGATCGTGAAGCTGAGGCTCCTGTACTTTGGCCACCTCATGAGAAGAGAAGACTCCCTGGAGAAGACACTGATGCTGGGAAAGATGGAGGGCACAAGGAGAAGGGGACGACAGAGGACGAGATGGTTGGATAGTGTTTTCGAGGTTACCAGCATGAGTTTGACCAAACTGCGGGAGGTAGTGGAGGACAGAGGTGCCTGGCGTGCTCTGGTCCATGGGGTCACGAAGAGTCGGACACGACTAAACGACTAAACAACAACCACCTAGGGAAGTTTTTTAATGTTTACTGTTTTATTACCTTTTTATATGTTTTGGAAGCCGCCCAGAGTGGCTAGAGCAACCCAGGCAGATGGATGTGGTATAAATACAGTGGTACCTCGGGTTACATATGCTTCATGTTACAGATGCTTCAGGTTACAGATGCTTCAGGTTACAGACTCCGCTAACCCAGAAATAGTGCTTCAGGTTAAGAAATTTGCTTCTGAGAACAGAAATCGTGATCTGGCGGCGCGGCAACAGCAGGAGGCCCCATTAGCTAAAGTGGTGCTTCAGGTTAAGAACAGTTTCAGTTTAAGAACGGACCTCCGGAACGAATTAAGTACTTAACCTGAGGTACCACTGTAGTAAAATTGTTGTTACAGAACAGGGCACCCCTATTTTCATCGGAGAAATGTTGGAGGGTATGCTTTTGTCCTCACCTCAGTTTTGACTACGGGCTCCTCACACAGCTCCTGACTCACGACAGTGTGTTGCCCATAGCTCAGTTCTGACTAAAGGATTTTATGCAGCCACTGCTGGCGGGGACCTTTTGGGACCCAAAATATCCAACGCCACTAAATTCTGGTGTACTTTTTAACATAATAGTGTAAACAGGGATCAACATACAAACACTGAGAAGCCATTCCCCCACGCCCCACTACTTTATATGGAAACAACTGGAAAAACCTCTGTGATTGAGGCTATCAACATGGCGCCTTTTTCTACAACGAACACTTCTAGGGTCATTCTTACTACTGCTTTACTACTACTTTACTACTACTTTACTACTACTTTACTACCACTTTACTACTACTTTACTACTACTCTACTATCACTTTACTACCACTTTACTACTACTTTACTACCACTTCACTACTACTTTACTACTACTTTACTACCACTTTACTACTACTTTACTACTACTTTACTATTACTTTACTACCACTTTACTACTGCTTTACTACAACTTTACTATCACTTTACTACTACTTTACTACCACTTTACTACTACTTTACTACTGCTTTACTACAATTTTACTACTGCTTTACTACCGCTTTACTATTACTTTACTACCATTTTACTACTACTTTACTACTGCTTTACTTCCATTTAACTACTAGTTTACTACTACTTTAAAGTTCTTTTACTGCTATTCCACCACTTTACTATTGGACCATTTAAATACCACTTTACTACTTCTTTACTACTATCTTACTGCTGTTTCACTACTGCCTTACTACCATTTTACTACTATTTTACTACTGCGTTACTACTACTTTACTGCTATTTTACTGCTACTATTCCACCACTTTACTATTGTTTTACCATTACTTACCAGCTACTTCCCTACTGGTTTACTATTGCTTTACTACCACTTTATTTCCAATTTCCTACTGCTACTTTTTTACTTATACTACTTTACTATTTATACCCCTATTTATACAGTAGACCTTCCTGAACAATGGCATGCCTGTCTATAGTAACAAATAGTATTGTTCCTATAATATAGTATTTGTACTATAGTAACAAATAGTATTGTTACTATATTGTTACGACAACTTAACCTGCTTTACTAATGCGTGACAAAGCTGCATTTGGTGAGCCAGCGCAGCACACGGAAACGCCGTTTACCTTCCCACCAGTAAGCGGTCCCTATTTATCTACTTGCACCCGGGGTTGCTTTCGAACTGCTAGGTTGGCAGGCGCTGGGACCAAGCAACAGGAGCGCACCCAGCCGTGTGGATTCGAACCGCCGACCTTTTGATCGGCAGACCCTAGGCGCTGAGGCTTTTACCCACAGCGCCACCCGCATCCCTACGCCAACTTAACCGGCAGAAAAATATTTTTTTTGGAAAAATCCCAAAGCCCCGGGGTCACAATTTGATCAATAATCTGACTTTCAACCGTTCACTCTGAAATGGTGCCAAACGGTTGCAAATGCTCCCTTGAGAGGTTTGGCGGTCGAAACAGAAGGCTTTTTATGAAAGGAAAAGAAATCAGCCCTCAACAACTTAACCTGCTTTACTACTACTTTCCTACCACTTTACTACTACTTTCCTACCACTTTACTACTACTTTACTACAATTTTCTACTACTTTACTACCATTTTACTACTGCTTTACTACCGTTTTACTACTGCTTTACTACCATTTTACTACTACCTTACTACTGCTTTACTACCATTTAACTACTATTTTTCTACAATTTTACTACTACTTTAAAGCTATTTTACTGCTATTCCACCACTTTACTATTGGACCATTTTACTACCGCTTTACTACTTCTTTACTACTATCTTACTGCTGTTTCACTACTGCCTTACTACCATTTTACTACTATTTTACTACTGCGTTACTACTACTTTACTGCTATTTTACTGCTACTATTCCTCCACTTTACTATTGTTTTACCATTACTTAACTGCTACTTCCCTACTGGTTTACTATTGCTTTACTACCACTTTACTTCCACTTTACTACTGCTACTTTATTACTTATACTACTTTCCTATTTATACCCCTATTTATACAGTAGACCTTCCTGAACAATGGCATGCCTGTCTATAGTAACAAATAGTATTGTTACTATTTTATTAATTGTATATACTGCCCTTCATCCGTAGATTTAAGGTTGGTTTACGACTTAAAAATGCAAGGTAAAAAACACAAAATACACAATAAAAACAAGAACAAGAACAAACCAATAAGCCTCCTCCCTCAACCTCTCCTTTGGCTTGTCCTTCACTCATGACTTCTCTCTTGTTCCTTGATCTTAACTTCCTCACTTTTGCAAACCTTCCAGTTGTCCCTAATTTTGCCGGGACAGTCCCAGATTTATTGAAGCTGTCCTGGTTTCTGATGTTATCCTGCTTTTCCTTAGGACGTCCCTATGTTCATGGGAGAAATGTTGGATGGTATGGAGTTATACATAGAATAGAATGACAGAATGATCTCGATATGAATCCAAGGCAGACCTTTTAACATCACAGTAATCCAAGTTTATGCACCAACTACTGGTGCTGAAGAAACTGAAATTGACCAATTCTATGAAGACTTACAACACCTTATAGAAGTGACACCAAAGAAGGATGTTCTTCTCATTATAGGGGATTGGAATGCTAAAGTAGGGAGGCAAGAGATAAGAGGAACAACTGGCAAGTTAGGCCTTGGAGATCAAAACGAAGCAGGGCAAAGGCTAATAGAGTTCTGTCAAGAGAACAAGCTGGTCATCATAAACACGCTTTTCCAACAACACAAGAGACGACTCTACACATGGACATCACCAGATGGGCAGCATCGAAATCAGATTGATTATATTCTCTGCAGCCAAAGATGGAGAGGCTCTATACAGTCAGCAAAAACAAGACCTGGAGCTGACTGTGGCTCAGATCATCAGCTTCTTATAGCAAAATTCAAACTTAAACTGAAGAAAGTAGGGAAAACCACTGGGCCGGTAAGATGTCATCTAAGTCAAATCCCTTATGAATACACAGTGGAAGTGACGAACAGGTTTAAGGATTTAGATTTGGTGGACAGAGTGCCTGAAGAACTATGGATGGAGGCTGGTAACATTGTACAGGAGGCAACAACGAAAACCATCCCAATGAAAAGGAAATGCAAGAAAGCAAAGTGGCTGTCCAACGAGGCCTTACAAACAGTGGAGGAGAGAAGGCAAGCAAAATGCGAGGGAGATAGTGAAAGATACAGGAAATTGAATGCAGATTTCCAAAGAATAGCAAGGAGAGACAAGAAGGCCTTCTTAAACGAGCAATGCAAACAATAGAGGAAAACAACAGAATGGGAAGAACCAGAGATCTGTTCAAGAAAATTGGAGCTATGAAAGGAACATTTCGTACAAAGATTACCATAATAAAGGACAAAAGCGGTAAGGACCTAACAGAAGCAGAAGACATCAAGAAGAGGTGGCAAGAATACACAGAGGAATTATACCAGAAAGATATGGATGTCTCGTACACCCCAGGTAGCTCTCTTGACATAATATGCTGGAGACAGTTCTCTAGTAACACTTCTTTATTAAAGCAAACAAGACTGAGACCTGAGGAGGGGAGAGGACCTCCGGAGGTGGCGCAAAACGGCAATGGCGGTCCTCTTTACTCTGTGAAGAGGGGCTCCGCGAAAAAGGGTCGTCCGCTGCGGCAAAGCGGAGACCCATCAAGAAAAACCACAGGCAGAGCGAGCCTGTGGCCGTGGGACTCGGCGGGCCCCAAAAGCCCCCCCAGAAACGAAGAAGGAACCCCGTAAGGGGCTCCGGAACGTGAAAGGGGGAGCGGCGCTGTGAGTTCATCGCTCTTTTCGTGGATGCAAAGCCGCGCTGCTGCTGCTGATGAGCGCCGACCTTTCTTCTTGAAAACATCGAAATTGGCTGCAACATACCCGTGAGTAAGGGGAACTAAATATCGGACTAAAATTTTGGAATTTGGCTGAAAACGGGAGGCGAGTAACAGGAAGTCCGTCTCCCGATCTTGCTAACTAGATCAAAGCAACGGTTCAGAAGAGCGCTGAAGCGTTTAAAAGGGATTGCAAAAGCAAAACGAGGGTGTATTTGATAGACTTTGTAGTGAAAAGACAAGCAGGAAATCTTTGTAAAATCTGTGGACTTTATTCTTGGAACTTTCTTCCTAATTTTGAACTATGCGGAGTTAAAAGGGACAACCCAGCTGTCGGACTGTCAGTGTGCAAAAGAGAACTGTCAAACTGCTGATACTGTTATTGGAGTTTAAACTGATACATAGACTGAGACATTAACGTTTAAACACTGTTGCTGGGACCTTTCTTGACACCTTGTGGCCTTTTTTCAAGAAATAGAAAGCCCGGGGAACCTTCCTTTTGTGCTCTGGAACTACTAAGATTTAATATAGGGAACATAAGAACTTCAATGGCGGAAAAGAGTTCTCTCCTTCCTTGAAACTTTGAAATACCCCCCCTAGAGGATTGTGGAGACATAGAGGCCTGGGAACTGTACTTTATTGTGATTTTCTGTGGTTAAATTGTTTACACTCTGGACTTGTCTGACTTATGGAACAAAAGAAAATTTGACCTTGAACAGAGGCAGGTGTGGAATGAGTGGCTCAGGGAGAACAAGAGCAGCTAAAGCTAAAGAAAAAGAAAAGAAACCAGTGCAACTTGTTCAAACAACCCTATCTCATCAACGAAGATCATCTGTCCCAACTGTGCTGACAGCACAGGAGGTGGAAGCTGAAGAGCCTGCTGCAGAAGATATGGCAACTGGAGGATCTGAAATAGTCCTGAAACAAATTTTGGAACAACTGGCAATTTTAAATCAAAAAGTGGACAATCAATCATCAAAAATTGACCAAGCTACATCCTCTATTAGTAAATTATCTGAGCAGGTTTCCCAGCACACTCAGGCAATTGAGAAATTGCAAGGAGCCACGGCTGAAAACTATAAATTAGCTGTGGAAGCCAGTCAAAAAGCAGAACAGGCGAACAAAAAGGTTGATGAGATCAAGGGGGAAGTAAGGCCTCTGAAAAGACAGGTAGGGGAACAACAAGCCTACCTGTCATTGGTTGAATTGAAAAGTAAGGAAAATAATCTCAGGTTAAGGGCCATCCCAGAACTGGAGGAAGGAAATTTACAGGGATTTTTAACACTTTTGTTCTCCAAATTCTGGGGGATTGAGGAAGACAAGGATTTTAAAATTGTGACGGCTTTTAGACTGGGAAAATCGATAAAGAAGGATAAGTCCAGAGACTGTTTGGTTATTTTGAGATCAAGAGAGGAAAGAGACAAGATACTAGGCCTACATTTTAAAAAATCTTTGGAGATAGAAGGTAAAAAGGCTGAAATTTACAGAGACATACCCAAACATCTTTTGGATCTCAGGACCACTTACACAGATTTGACCAAACTGCTGAGATACAACACAATCCCTTATAGGTGGGAGTTTCCGCAAGGACTATCATTTACTTACAAAGGAAGGAAAGTAAGAATTAAAACACCTGAGAACCAACAGAAGTTCTTACACGACCACGAGAAGGACCTCCAGAAAGGAGCCACAGCTTCTTGGCCACCACCACCACCGGGACCATCTCCAAAACCTACACCGTCTGGATCTGGACCAGCATTACCACCTCCGGGATCGGAGGGAAACCTAGACACCCCACTGTAGGACCCACCAATTAGACCAGGATGTCGTTGCAGCTTCTCAGTTGGAATATAAATGGCGGAAATTCTCCGGAAAAAAGAAGAAAAGTATTTCATATTTTGAAAAAAGAACAATTGGACATTATTTGCCTGCAAGAAACGCATGTGACAAGGCTCCACAGAAAAGTGCTAATTAATAAAAGACTAGGCCAAGAATTTATTTCTTCGGATAAAGTTAAGAAAAGAGGAGTGGTGATATATGCAAAGGAGAGCCTGTCACCGAAACTTTTATTTAAAGACGAACACGGCAGAATTTTGGCGATTGAAATTCAGACACAAGGAGAAAAAATTTTGATATTAGGAATATATGCTCCAAATGAAGGAAAATCGGAATTTTTCAGGAAGCTGCATGAGATTATGCTGGACTACTTAGACTACAACAACATTATTATGATGGGTGATATGAATGGGGTGGTGTCTGTAAATATGGATAAGTCGCAAAGCGCTAACATAACGAAAGATGGTAGACTACCTAAAACTTTCTTTGAAATGACTGACAATGTGGACTTAATTGACATATGGAGGGTTAAGAACCCCCTAGGAAAAGAAGGAACTTTCTTTTCTGAAGCTCATCTGACATGGACACGAATCGACCAAATATGGATAACTAGAGGACTGGCACCCAAGACTAGAAAGGTGGAAATCTGCCCAAAAACCTGCTCCGACCATAACGCTTTGAAAATGGAACTGAGACTAAATACAATCGGATCCTTTAGATGGAAAATGAATGACACCTTACTAAGGGACGAGAAGATTGTTAAGAAGGCCCAAAAAACTTTAAAAGACTATTTTGAGATAAATTTAAATACCACTGTGGAAAAAAGAACAATCTGGGACGCAAGTAAAGCAGTCATGAGAGGGTTTCTAATACAACGAAATACGATCAAGAAAAAGCTCTGGAATGAAAAGAAGGAGAAGATATTGGAAAAAATAAGAGATGGAGAGAAAAAACTAAGATCCAGGCCCAAGTCGAAGGAAGTGCTGAGAGAAGTGAAATTTTTCCAAGCACAATATTTGAAATTGATAAATCAAGAGGTGGAATGGAAAATTAAACAAATGAAACAAAGATCTTTTGAATCAGCAAATAAGTGTGGGAAACTGCTAGCATGGCAGTTGAAAAAGAGACAAAAACTTAATACAGTTACAAATCTAGAGATTGAAGGGAGAATGGTTCAGAAACCCGAGGAAATTAGAAAGTGCTTCCAGAGATATTTCAAAGAACTTTATTCACAAGGGCCACAGAAAGATTCGGAGGTGGACCAATTTCTTAAAACCAACGGATTACAGAAAATACCTCAGGAAATGAGAACAATCCTGAATAGTAATATCACACAGCAAGAAATTGAAAGTGCCATTCAGAACCTCCAATTAGGCAAATCTCCAGGCCCTGATGGACTTACCTCCAAATATTATAAGGTTCTGAAGGACTACTTGATACAACCTTTGTTGGAGGTTTGTAACCAGATTATGGAGGGGAGGAAGGCACCGGAAACGTGGAAAGAAGCCTTCATCACATTGATACCCAAACTAGAAACTGAAAAGACCCAGCTTAAGAACTACCGCCCCATCTCACTCCTAAATGTGGATTACAAAATTTTTGCAGACATTTTGGCAAGTAGGTTTAAAAAAGTGCTTAATGAAGTGATCCATAAGGACCAGGCAGGCTTTCTCCCTGGTAGGCATTTGTTTGACAACACAAGAAACATCATCGACATTTTGGAACTTTTACAAACAAATCTCAACACTAGAGCGGTGTTAATCTTTATTGATGCGGAGAAAGCCTTTGACAACATTTCTTGGATGTTTATGAAGAAAAATTTGGAAGGGATGGGAGTGGGGCGGGGGTTTGAAAATGGAATAGAAGCAATATATTCAGAACAAAAAGCCAAATTGATAGTAAACAATGTGGTGACAGAGGAGTTTAAAATTGAAAAAGGGACACGGCAGGGGTGCCCTCTATCCCCCCTATTGTTTATTTCAGTTCTGGAGGTGCTATTGAACATGGTTAGAAAGGACCGGTTGGTACAGGGAATTGAGGTCGGAGTGAAACAATATAAATTGAAAGCATTTGCAGATGACCTGGTATTAACATTACAGGAGCCAGTCTCTAGTACTAAAAGAGTGTTAGAATTAATTTCTGACTTTGGTCGGGTGTTGGGATTTAAGCTGAACAAGCAAAAAACTAAGGTTTTAGCAAAAAATTTGACAACTACAGAAACAGATGAGTTCCTGAAAGAAACAGAATTAAATGTGGTTAAAAAAGTAAAATACCTAGGGGTGTATCTGACCTCCAAAAATTTGAATTTGTTTAAAGACAACTACGAGAAATGTTGGTCAGAAATCAAAAGAGATTTGGAAACGTGGTCAAGATTGAAACTTTCCTTGTTGGGCCGAATAGCAGCTATAAAGATGAATGTATTGCCAAAAATGTTATTTTTGTTTCAGGCCCTACAGATCGTGGACAAGGTGGAATGTTTTGGAAAGTGGCAGAAGGATATTTCTAAGTTTGTTTGGCAGGGCAAAAAGCCCCGAATAAAGTTTAAAATATTAACTGATGCGAAAGAAAGAGGGGGATTTGCCCTGCCAGACTTGAGGTTATATTATGAATCCGCAGCCTTCTGCTGGTTGAAAGATTGGATCTTACTGGAAAACACTGATGTCCTAGATCTGGAAGGGTTTGACAATGCTTTTGGGTGGCATGCATATTTGTGGTATGACAAGGTTAAAGTGCACAAATTGTTTAAAAACCACATTGTTAGGAGAGCAATTTTAATGGTCTGGACAAAATATAAAGACTTATTGGAGAGTAAGACTCCGAGGTGGCTCTCACCGGTGGAGGCCAAGGCACGTAAGAGACTTAACATGGAGGCCAATTGGCCTAAATATGGGGAAATAATTGAAAAGATTGGAGACAATTGGAGGTTGCAGAGCTTGGAAAAATTAAAAAACAAGGTGCGAGATTGGTTGCATTATGCACAAATTCAAGAGGTTTTTAAAGTAGACAAGAAGGTTGGATTCCAGGTGGAAAAATCGAAACTAGAGACAGAACTGTTAGAACCAAAAAGTAAACTACTTTCGAGAATGTATAACCTGCTGCTTAAATGGAATACTCAGGATGAGACAGTCAAATCCGCCATGATAAAGTGGGCGCAGGATTTGGGGCATAACATTATGTTTGAAGACTGGGAAAGGTTATGGAACACCGGAATGAAATTTACGGCATGTAGTGCCTTGAAGGAAAACATTATGAAAATGATATACCGGTGGTACATGACCCCAGTCAAGCTTGCTAAGATATATCACCTGTCTGATAATAAATGTTGGAAATGTAAAGAGGCGGAAGGGACATTTTTTCACCTCTGGTGGACCTGCCCGAAAGTGAAGGCCTTTTGGGAGATGATTCATAATGAACTAAAAAAGGTACTTAGATTTACCTTACCTAAGAAACCAGAGGCCTTCCTCCTGGGCATGGTGGACCAGAGAGTGCTTAAGAAGGACAAAACTTGTTTTATGTACGCTACTACAGCAGCAAGGATCCTGATTGCAAAGCATTGGAAGACACAAGATTTACCCACACTGGAGGAATGGCACACGCAGTTGATGGACTACATGGAACTGGCCGAAATGACTGGCAGAATCCGAGACTTGGGAGAAGAAACAATTGAGGAGGAATGGAAAAAATTTAAGGACTATCTGAAAAAACATTATAAGCTGTATGAATGTTAAAAAATGCACCTTTTAGGAAATTCTAGCTTCAGTAATGTTAAACTAAAGAAATGGAAATTAAGGCACAAGAAGTCAGAGATAGAATAATGAAACAACTTTATTGTGTTTAAATGAAAATGTACATGATTTGGGTTATAACACATTTGAAATTGGGTAACATGATAAAATGAAGGATACAACAAGTATTGAAACAAGTTAACAAATTGCTGATGTTATGTATCACAGAGAATGCAGGGTTGGGAGGATGTGGGGAAGTCCAGTAGACTTGGAAAAAAGAACAAGAAAATTTGTAACCTTTCTACTTTACTCTTATAATATGTTCTTTATTCTTTTTTCTGTATTTCACAAACTCAATAAAAAATATTATAAAAAAAGAGACCTGAGGAGGGGAGAGCTACATTTATAGGGACAGGGAACTAGCTAGAAAGGATACATTTTGGAGGGAACAATATCAGGCAATCACAGTCCTGCCTTTTGGAGGAAACCAATAAGACAGAGGATCCAAATACAGCAGCTTAAATGAACCAATAGTAGCTGTACCCTCTGGAACCAAAAGGCAGTTACTTTACCCTAATGCAAATACAGACAATAATAATACAGATATAAAATCCTTTGACTCAATACACAACAATTTATATGCAGAATGCATCATGCGAAAGGCTGGGCTGGATGAATCCCAAGCTGGAATTAAGATTGCCGGAAGAAATATCAACAACCTCAGATATGCAGATGACACAACCTTGATGGCAGAAAGTGAGGAGGAATTAAAGAACCTTTTAATGAGGGTGAAAGAGGAGAGCGCAAAATATGGTCTGAAGCTCAACATCAAAAAAACGAAGATCATGGCCACTGGTCCCATCACCTCCTGGCAAATAGAAGGGGAAGAAATGGAGGCAGTGAGAGATTTTACTTTCTTGGGCTCCATGATCACTGCAGATGGTGACAGCAGCCACATAATTAAAAGACGCCTGCTTCTTGGGAGAAAGGCAATGACAGGCCTAGACAGCATCTTGAGAAGTAGAGACGTCCCCTTGCCAACAAAGGTCCGTATAGTTAAAGCCATGGTTTTCCCAGTAGTGATGTATGGAAGTGAGAGCTGGACCATAAAGAAGGCTGATCGCCGAAGAATTGATGCTTTTGAATTCTGGTGCTGGAGGAGACTTTGAGAGTCCCATGGACTGCAAGAAGATCAAACGCATCCATTCTTAAGGAAATCAGCCCTGAGTGCTCACTGGAAGGACAGATCGTGAAGCTGAGGCTCCTGTACTTTGGCCACCTCATGAGAAGAGAAGACTCCCTGGAGAAGACACTGATGCTGGGAAAGATGGAGGGCACAAGGAGAAGGGGGCGACAGAGGACGAGATGGTTGGATAGTGTTTTCGAGGTTACCAGCATGAGTTTGACCAAACTGCGGGAGGTAGTGGAGGACAGAGGTGCCTGGCGTGCTCTGGTCCATGGGGTCACGAAGAGTCGGACACGACTAAACGACTAAACAACAACAACCTAGGGAAGTTTTTTAATGTTTACTGTTTTATTACCTTTTTATATGTTTTGGAAGCCGCCCAGAGTGGCTAGAGCAACCCAGGCAGATGGATGTGGTATAAATACAGTGGTACCTCGGGTTACATATGCTTCAGGTTACATATGCTTCAGGTTACAGATGCTTCAGGTTACAGACTCCGCTAACCCAGAAATAGTGCTTCAGGTTAAGAAATTTGCTTCTGAGAACAGAAATCGTGATCCGGCGGCGCGGCAACAGCAGGAGGCCCCATTAGCTAAAGTGGTGCTTCAGGTTAAGAACAGTTTCAGTTTAAGAACGGACCTCCGGAACGAATTAAGTACTTAACCTGAGGTACCACTGTAGTAAAATTGTTGTTACAGAACAGGGCACCCCTATTTTCATCGGAGAAATGTTGGAGGGTATGCTTTTGTCCTCACCTCAGTTTTCACTACGGGCTCCTCACACAGCTCCTGACTCACGACAGTGTGTTGCCCATAGCTCAGTTCTGACTAAAGGATTTTATGCAGCCACTGCTGGCGGGGACCTTTTGGGACCCAAAATATCCAACGCCACTAAATTCTGGTGTACTTTTTAACATAATAGTGTAAACAGGGATCAACATACAAACACTGAGAAGCCATTCCCCCCCGCCCCACTACTTTATATGGAAACAACTGGAAAAACCTCTGTGATTGAGGCTATCAACATGGCGCCTTTTTGTACAACGAACACTTCTGAGGTCATTCTTACTACTGCTTTACTACTACTTTACTACTACTTTACTACCACTTTACTACTACTTTACTATCACTTTACTACTACTTTACTACCACTTTACTACTACTTTACTACCACTTTACTACTGCTTTACTACTACTTTACTACTACTTTACTATCACTTTACTACTACTTTACTACTGCTTTACTACAATTTTACTACTGCTTTACTACCGCTTTACTATTCTTTACTACCATTTTACTACTACCTTACTACTGCTTTACTTCCATTTAACTACTATTTTTCTACAATTTTACTACAACTTTACTACTACTTTAAAGTTCTTTTACTGCTATTCCACCACTTTACTATTGGACCATTTAAATACCACTTTACTACTTCTTTACTACTATCTTACTGCTGTTTCACTACTGCCTTACTACCATTTTACTACTATTTTACTACTGCGTTACTACTACTTTACTGCTATTTTACTGCTACTATTCCACCACTTTACTATTGTTTTACCATTACTTAACAGCTACTTCCCTACTGGTTTACTAATGCTTTACTACCACTTTACTTCCACTTTACTGCTGCTACTATTTATACCCCTATTTATACAGTAGACCTTCCTGAACAATGGCATGCCTGTCTATAGTAACAAATAGTATTGTTCCTATAATATAGTATTTGTACTATAGTAACAAATAGTATTGTTACTATATTGTTACGACAACTTAACCTGCTTTACTAATGCGTGACAAAGCTGCATTTGGTGAGCCAGCGCAGCACACGGAAACGCCGTTTACCTTCCCGCCAGTAAGCGGTCCCTATTTATCTACTTGCACCCGGGGTTGCTTTCGAACTGCTAGGTTGGCAGGCGCTGGGACCAAGCAACAGGAGCGCACCCAGCCGTGTGGATTCGAACCGCCGACCTTTTGATCAGCAGGCCCTAGGCGCTGAGGCTTTTACCCACAGCGCCACCCGCATCCCTACGCCAACTTAACCGGCAGAAAAATATTTTTTTGAAAAAATCCCTATGCCCCGGGGTCACAATTTCATTCAAAAATCTGACTTTCAACCATTCACTCTAAAATGGTGCCAAACGGTTGCAAATGCTCCCTTGAGAGGTTTGGCGGTCGAAACAGAAGGCTTTTTATGAAAGGAAAAGAAATCAGCCCTCGACAACTTAACCTGCTTTACTACTACTTTACTACCACTTTACTACTACTTTCCTACCACTTTACTACTACTATACTACAATTTTCTACTACTTTACTACCATTTTACTACTGCTTTACTACCGTTTTACTACTGCTTTACTACCGCTTTACTACTACTTTACTACCATTTTACTACTACCTTACTACTGCTTTACAACCATTTAACTACTATTTTTCTACAATTTTACTACTGCTTTACTACTACTTTAAAGCTATTTTACTGCTATTCCACCACTTTACTATTGGACCATTTTACTACCGCTTTACTACTTCTTTACTACTATCTTACTGCTGTTTCACTACTGCCTTACTACCATTTTACTACTATTTTACTACTGCGTTACTACTACTTTACTGCTATTTTACTGCTACTATTCCACCACTTTACTATTGTTTTACCATTACTTAACTGCTACTTCCCTACCTGTTTACTATTGCTTTACTACCACTTTACTTCCACTTTACTACTGCTACTTTATTACTTATACTACTTTCCTATTTATACCCCTATTTATACAGTAGACCTTCCTGAACAATGGCATGCCTGTCTATAGTAACAAATAGTATTGTTACTATTTTATTAATTGTATATACTGCCCTTCATCCGTAGATTTAAGGTTGGTTTACGACTTAAAAATGCAAGGTAAAAAACACAAAATACACAATAAAAACAAGAACAAGAACAAACCAATAAGCCTCCTCCCTCAACCTCTCCTTTGGCTTGTCCTTCACTCATGACTTCTCTCTTGTTCCTTGATCTTAACTTCCTCACTTTTGCAAACCTTCCAGTTGTCCCTAATTTTGCCGGGACAGTCCCAGATTTATTGAAGCTGTCCTGGTTTCTGATGTTATCCTGCTTTTCCTTAGGACGTCCCTATGTTCATGGGAGAAATGTTGGATGGTATGGAGTTATACATAGAATAGAATGATAGAATGATCTCGATATGAATCCAAGGCAGACCTTTTAACATCACAGTAATCCAAGTTTATGCACCAACTACTGGTGCTGAAGAAACTGAAATTGACCAATTCTATGAAGACTTACAACACCTTATAGAAGTGACACCAAAGAAGGATGTTCTTCTCATTATAGGGGATTGGAATGCTAAAGTAGGGAGGCAAGAGATAAGAGGAACAACTGGCAAGTTTGGCCTTGGAGATCAAAACGAAGCAGGGCAAAGGCTAATAGAGTTCTGTCAAGAGAACAAGCTGGTCATCACAAACACGCTTTTCCAACAACACAAGAGACGACTCTACACATGGACATCACCAGATGGGCAGCATCGAAATCAGATTGATTATATTCTCTGCAGCCAAAGATGGAGAGGCTCTATACAGTCAGCAAAAACAAGACCTGGAGCTGACTGTGGCTCAGATCATCAGCTTCTTATAGCAAAATTCAAACTTAAACTGAAGAAAGTAGGGAAAACCACTGGGACGGTAAGATATCATCTATGTCAAATCCCTTATGAATACACAGTGGAAGTGACGAACAGGTTTAAGGATTTAGATTTGGTGGACAGAGTGTCTGAAGAACTATGGATGGAGGCTGGTAACATTGTACAGGAGGCAACAACGAAAACCATCCCAATGAAAAGGAAATGCAAGAAAGCAAAGTGGCTGTCCAATGAGGCCTTACAAACAGCGGAGGAGAGAAGGCAAGCAAAATGCGAGGGAGATAGTGAAAGATACAGGAAACTGAATGCAGATTTCCAAAGAATAGCAAGGAGAGACAAGAAGGCCTTCTTAAACGAGCAATGCAAACAATAGAGGAAAACAACAGAATGGGAAGAACCAGAGATCTGTTCAAGAAAATTGGAGCTATGAAAGGAACATTTCGTACAAAGATTACCATAATAAAGGACAAAAGTGGTAAGGACCTAACAGAAGCAGAAGACATCAAGAAGAGGTGGCAAGAATACACAGAGGAATTATACCAGAAAGATATGGATGTCTCGTACACCCCAGGTAGTGTGGTTGCTGACCTTGAGCCAGACATCCTGGAAAGTGAAGTCAAATGGGCCTCAGAAAGCACTGCAAATAACAAGGCCAGTGGAAGTGATGGTATTCCAGCTGAACTATTTAAAATTTTAAAAGATGATGCTGTTAAGGTGCTACACTCAATATGCCAGCAAATTTGGAAAACTCAGCAGTGGCCAGAAGATCGGAGAAGATCAGTCTACATCCCAATCCCAAAGAAGGGCAGTGCCAAAGAATGCTCCAACTACCGCACAATTGCACTCATTTCACACGCTAGCAAGGTTATGCTTAAAATTCTACAAGGAAGGCTCAAGCAGTATGTGGATCGAGAACTCCCAGAAGTGCAAGCTGGATTTAGAAGAGGCAGAAGAACCAGAGACCAAATTGCAAACATGCGCTGGATTATGGAGAAAGCTAGAGAGTTCCAGAAAGACATCTACTTCTGCTTCATTGACTACGCAAAAGCCTTTGACTGTGTCGACCACAGCAAACTATGGCAAGTTCTTAAAGAAATGGGAGTGCCTGATCACCTCATCTGTCTCCCGAGAAATCTCTATGTGGGACAAGAAGCTACAGTTAGAACTGGATATGGAACAACTGATTGGTTCAAAATTGGAAAAGGAGTACGACAAGGCTGTATTTTGTCTCCCTGCTTATTTAATTTATGTTGTGACGTGGGGTTTGTGATTTCAGCTCTCTTGACATAATATGCTGGAGACAGTTCTCTAGTAACACTTCTTTATTAAAGCAAACAAGACTGAGACCTGAGGAGGGGAGAGCTACATTTATAGGGACAGGGAACTAGCTAGAAAGGATACATTTTGGAGGGAACAATATCAGGCAATCACAGTCCTGCCTTTTGGAGGAAACCAATAAGACAGAGGATCCAAATACAGCAGCTTAAATGAACCAATAGTAGCTGTACCCTCTGGAACCAAAAGGCAGTTACTTTACCCTAATGCAAATACAGACAATAATAATACAGATATAAAATCCTTTGACTCAATACACAACAATTTATATGCAGAATGCATCATGCGAAAGGCTGGGCTGGATGAATCCCAAACTGGAATTAAGATTGCCGGAAGAAATATCAACAACCTCAGATATGCAGATGACACAACCTTGATGGCAGAAAGTGAGGAGGAATTAAAGAACCTTTTAATGAGGGTGAAAGAGGAGAGCGCAAAATATGGTCTGAAGCTCAACATCAAAAAAACAAAGATCATGGCCGCTGGTCCCATCACCTCCTGGCAAATAGAAGGGGAAGAAATGGAGGCAGTGAGAGATTTTACTTTCTTGGGCTCCATGATCACTGCAGATGGTGACAGCAGCCACATAATTTAAAGACGCCTGCTTCTTGGGAGAAGGGCAATGACAGGCCTAGACAGCATCTTGAGAAGTAGAGACGTCCCCTTGCCAACAAAGGTCCGTATAGTTAAAGCCATGGTTTTCCCAGTAGTGATGTATGGAAGTGAGAGCTGGACCATAAAGAAGGCTGATCGCCGAAGAATTGATGCTTTTGAATTCTGGTGCTGGAGGAGACTCTTGAGAGTCCCATGGACTGCAAGAAGATCAAACGCATCCATTCTTAAGGAAATCAGCCCTGAGTGCTCACTGGAAGGACAGATCGTGAAGCTGAGGCTCCTGTACTTTGGCCACCTCATGAGAAGAGAAGACTCCCTGGAGAAGACACTGATGCTGGGAAAGATGGAGGGCACAAGGAGAAGGGGACGACAGAGGACGAGATGGTTGGATAGTGTTTTCGAGGTTACCAGCATGAGTTTGACCAAACTGCGGGAGGTAGTGGAGGACAGAGGTGCCTGGCGTGCTCTGGTCCATGGGGTCACGAAGAGTCGGACACGACTAAACGACTAAACAACAACAACCTAGGGAAGTTTTTTAATGTTTACTGTTTTATTACCTTTTTATATGTTTTGGAAGCCGCCCAGAGTGGCTAGAGCAACCCAGGCAGATGGATGTGGTATAAATACAGTGGTACCTCGGGTTACATATGGTCCAGGTTACATATGCTTCAGGTTACAGATGCTTCAGGTTACAGACTCCGGTAACCCAGAAATAGTGCTTCAGGTTAAGAAATTTGCTTCTGAGAACAGAAATCGTGATCCGGCGGCGCGGCGACAGCAGGAGGCCCCATTAGCTAAAGTGGTGCTTCAGGTTAAGAACAGTTTCAGTTTAAGAACGGACCTCCGGAACGAATTAAGTACTTAACCTGAGGTACCACTGTAGTAAAATTGTTGTTACAGAACAGGGCACCCCTATTTTCATCGGAGAAATGTTGGAGGGTATGCTTTTGTCCTCACCTCAGTTTTGACTACGGCCTCCTAACACAGCTCCTGACTCACGACAGTGTGTTGCCCATAGCTCAGTTCTGACTAAAGGATTTTATGCAGCCACTGCTGGCGGGGACCTTTTGGGACCCAAAATATCCAACGCCACTAAATTCTGGTGTATTTTTTAACATAATAGTGTAAACAGGGATCAACATACAAACACTGAGAAGCCATTCCCCCCCCTCTACTTTATATGGAAACAACTGGAAAAACCTCTGTGATTGAGGCTATCAACATGGCGCCTTTTTGTACAACGAACACTTCTGAGGTCATTCTTACTACTGCTTTACTACTACTTTACTACTACTTTACTACCACTTTACTACTACTTTACTATCACTTTACTACTACTTTACTACCACTTTACTACTACTTTACTACCACTTTACTACTGCTTTACTACTACTTTACTACTACTTTACTATCACTTTACTACTACTTTACTACTGCTTTACTACTACTTTACTACTGCTTTACTACAATTTTACTACTGCTTTACTACCGCTTTACTATTCTTTACTACCATTTTACTACTACCTTACTACTGCTTTACTTCCATTTAACTACTATTTTTCTACAATTTTACTACAACTTTACTACTACTTTAAAGTTCTTTTACTGCTATTCCACCACTTTACTATTGGACCATTTAAATACCACTTTACTACTTCTTTACTACTATCTTACTGCTGTTTCACTACTGCCTTACTACCATTTTACTACTATTTTACTAATGCGTTACTACTACTTTACTGCTATTTTACTGCTACTATTCCACCACTTTACTATTGTTTTACCATTACTTAACAGCTACTTCCCTACTGGTTTACTAATGCTTTACTACAACTTTACTTCCACTTTACTGCTGCTACTATTTATACCCCTATTTATACAGTAGACCTTCCTGAACAATGGCATGCCTGTCTATAGTAACAAATAGTATTGTTCCTATAATATAGTATTTGTACTATAGTAACAAATAGTATTGTTACTATATTGTTACGACAACTTAACCTGCTTTACTAATGCGTGACAAAGCTGCATTTGGTGAGCCAGCGCAGCACACGGAAACGCCGTTTACCTTCCCGCCAGTAAGCGGTCCCTATTTATCTACTTGCACCCGGGGTTGCTTTCGAACTGCTAGGTTGGCAGGCGCTGGGACCAAGCAACAGGAGCGCACCCAGCCGTGTGGATTCGAACCGCCGACCTTTTGATCAGCAGGCCCAAGGCGCTGAGGCTTTTACCCACAGCGCCACCCGCATCCCTACGCCAACTTAACCGGCAGAAAAATATTTTTTTGAAAAAATCCCTATGCCCCGGGGTCACAATTTCATTCAAAAATCTGACTTTCAACCATTCACTCTAAAATGGTGCCAAACGGTTGCAAATGCTCCCTTGAGAGGTTTGGCGGTCGAAACAGAAGGCTTTTTATCTCAGGAAAAGAAATCAGCCCTCGACAACTTAACCTGCTTTACTACTACTTTACTACCACTTTACTACTACTTTCCTACCACTTTACTACTACTTTACTACAATTTTCTACTACTTTACTACCATTTTACTACTGCTTTACTACCGTTTTACTACTGCTTTACTACCGCTTTACTACTACTTTACTACCATTTTACTACTACCGTACTACTGCTTTACTACCATTTAACTACTATTTTTCTACAATTTTACTACTGCTTTACTACTACTTTAAAGCTATTTTACTGCTATTCCACCACTTTACTATTGGACCATTTTACTACCGCTTTACTACTTCTTTACTACTATCTTACTGCTGTTTCACTACTGCCTTACTACCATTTTACTACTATTTTACTACTGCGTTACTACTACTTTACTGCTATTTTACTGCTACTATTCCACCACTTTACTATTGTTTTACCATTACTTAACTGCTACTTCCCTACTGGTTTACTATTGCTTTACTACCACTTTACTTCCACTTTACTACTGCTACTTTATTACTTATACTACTTTACTATTTATACCCCTATTTATACAGTAGACCTTCCTGAACAATGGCATGCCTGTCTATAGTAACAAATAGTATTGTTACTATTTTATTAATTGTATATACTGCCCTTCATCCGTAGATTTAAGGTTGGTTAACGACTTAAAAATGCAAGGTAAAAAACACAAAATACACAATAAAAACAAGAACAAGAACAAACCAATAAGCCTCCTCCCTCAACCTCTCCTTTGGCTTGTCCTTCACTCATGACTTCTCTCTTGTTCCTTGATCTTAACTTCCTCACTTTTGCAAACCTTCCAGTTGTCCCTAATTTTGCCGGGACAGTCCCAGATTTATTGAAGCTGTCCTGGTTTCTGATGTTATCCTGCTTTTCCTTAGGACGTCCTTATGTTCATGGGAGAAATGTTGGATGGTATGGAGTTATACATAGAATAGAATGATAGAATGATCTCGATACCAATCCTAGGCAGACCTTTTAACATCACAGTAATCCAAGTTTATGCACCAACTACGGGTGCTGAAGAAACTGAAATTGACCAATTCTATGAAGACTTACAACACCTTATAGAAGTGACACCAAAGAAGGATGTTCTTCTCATTATAGGGGATTGGAATGCTAAAGTAGGGAGGCAAGAGATAAGAGGAACAACTGGCAAGTTTGGCCTTGGAGATCAAAACGAAGCAGGGCAAAGGCTAATAGAGTTCTGTCAAGAGAACAAGCTGGTCATCACAAACACGCTTTTCCAACAACACGAGAGACGACTCTACACATGGACATCACCAGATGGGCAGCATCGAAATCAGATTGATTATATTCTCTGCAGCCAAAGATGGAGAGGCTCTATACAGTCAGCAAAAACAAGACCTGGAGCTGACTGTGGCTCAGATCATCAGCTTCTTATAGCAAAATTCAAACTTGAACTGAAGAAAGTAGGGAAAACCACTGGGCCGGTAAGATATCATCTAAGTCAAATCCCTTATGAATACACAGCGGAAGTGACGAATAGGTTTAAGGATTTAGATTTGGTGGACAGAGTGCCTGAAGAACTATGGATGGAGGCTGGTAACATTGTACAGGAGGCAACAACGAAAACCATCCCAATGAAAAGGAAATGCAAGAAAGCAAAGTGGCTGTCCAACGAGGCCTTACAAACAGCGGAGGAGAGAAGGCAAGCAAAATGCGAGGGAGATAGTGAAAGATACAGGAAACTGAATGCAGATTTCCAAAGAATAGCAAGGAGAGACAAGAAGGCCTTCTTAAACGAGCAATGCAAACAATAGAGGAAAACAACAGAATGGGAAGAACCAGAGATCTGTTCAAGAAAATTGGAGCTATGAAAGGAACATTTCGTACAAAGATTACCATAATAAAGGACAAAAGTGGTAAGGACCTAACAGAAGCAGAAGACATCAAGAAGAGGTGGCAAGAATACACAGAGGAATTATACCAGAAAGATATGGATGTCTCGTACACCCCAGGTAGTGTGGTTGCTGACCTTGAGCCAGACATCCTGGAAAGTGAAGTCAAATGGGCCTCAGAAAGCACTGCAAATAACAAGGCCAGTGGAAGTGATGGTATTCCAGCTGAACTATTTAAAATTTTAAAAGATGATGCTGTTAAGGTGCTACACTCAATATGCCAGCAAATTTGGAAAACTCAGCAGTGGCCAGAAGATTGGAGAAGATCAGTCTACATCCCAATCCCAAAGAAGGGCAGTGCCAAAGAATGCTCCAACTACCGCACAATTGCACTCATTTCACACGCTAGCAAGGTTATGCTTAAAATTCTACAAGGAAGGCTCAAGCAGTATGTGGATCGAGAACTCCCAGAAGTGCAAGCTGGATTTAGAAGAGGCAGAAGAACCAGAGACCAAATTGCAAACATGCGCTGGATTATGGAGAAAGCTAGAGAGTTCCAGAAAGACATCTACTTCTGCTTCATTGACTACGCAAAAGCCTTTGACTGTGTCGACCACAGCAAACTATGGCAAGTTCTTAAAGAAATGGGAGTGCCTGATCACCTCATCTGTCTCCCGAGAAATCTCTATGTGGGACAAGAAGCTACAGTTAGAACTGGATATGGAACAACTGATTGGTTCAAAATTGGAAAAGGAGTACGACAAGGCTGTATTTTGTCTCCCTGCTTATTTAATTTATGTTGTGACGTGGGGTTTGTGATTTCAGCTCTCTTGACATAATATGCTGGAGACAGTTCTCTAGTAACACTTCTTTATTAAAGCAAACAAGACTGAGACCTGAGGAGGGGAGAGCTACATTTATAGGGACAGGGAACTAGCTAGAAAGGATACATTTTGGAGGGAACAATATCAGGCAATCACAGTCCTGCCTTTTGGAGGAAACCAATAAGACAGAGGATCCAAATACAGCAGCTAAAATGAACCAATAGTAGCTGTACCCTCTGGAACCAAAAGGCAGTTACTTTACCCTAATGCAAATACAGACAATAATAATACAGATATAAAATCCTTTGACTCAATACACAACAATTTATATGCAGAATGCATCATGCGAAAGGCTGGGCTGGATGAATCCCAAGCTGGAATTAAGATTGCCGGAAGAAATATCAACAACCTCAGATATGCAGATGACACAACCTTGATGGCAGAAAGTGAGGAGGAATTAAAGAACCTTTTAATGAGGGTGAAAGAGGAGAGCGCAAAATATGGTCTGAAGCTCAACATCAAAAAAACAAAGATCATGGCCGCTGGTCCCATCACCTCCTGGCAAATAGAAGGGGAAGAAATGGAGGCAGTGAGAGATTTTACTTTCTTGGGCTCCATGATCACTGCAGATGGTGACAGCAGCCACATAATTAAAAGACTCCTGCTTCTTGGGAGAAGGGCAATGACAGGCCTAGACAGCATCTTGAGAAGTAGAGACGTCCCCCTGCCAACAAAGGTCCGTATAGTTAAAGCCATGGTTTTCCCAGTAGTGATGTATGGAAGTGAGAGCTGGACCATAAAGAAGGCTGATCGCCGAAGAATTGATGCTTTTGAATTCTGGTGCTGGAGGAGACTCTTGAGAGTCCCATGGACTGCAAGAAGATCAAACGCATCCATTCTTAAGGAAATCAGCCCTGAGTGCTCACTGGAAGGACAGATCGTGAAGCTGAGGCTCCTGTACTTTGGCCACCTCATGAGAAGAGAAGACTCCCTGGAGAAGACACTGATGCTGGGAAAGATGGAGGGCACAAGGAGAAGGGGGCGACAGAGGACGAGATGGTTGGATAGTGTTTTCGAGGTTACCAGCATGAGTTTGACCAAACTGCGGGAGGTAGTGGAGGACAGAGGTGCCTGGCGTGCTCTGGTCCATGGGGTCACGAAGAGTCGGACACGACTAAACGACTAAACAACAACAACCTAGGGAAGTTTTTTAATGTTTACTGTTTTATTACCTTTTTATATGTTTTGGAAGCCGCCCAGAGTGGCTAGAGCAACCCAGGCAGATGGATGTGGTATAAATACAGTGGTACCTCGGGTTACATATGGTCCAGGTTACATATGCTTCAGGTTACAGACTCCGGTAACCCAGAAATAGTGCTTCAGGTTAAGAAATTTGCTTCTGAGAACAGAAATCGTGATCTTGCGGCGCGGCAACAGCAGGAGGCCCCATTAGCTAAAGTGGTGCTTCAGGTTAAGAACAGTTTCAGTTTAAGAACGGACCTCCGGAACGAATTAAGTACTTAACCTGAGGTACCACTGTAGTAAAATTGTTGTTACAGAACAGGGCACCCCTATTTTCATCGGAGAAATGTTGGAGGGTATGCTTTTGTCCTCACCTCAGTTTTGACTACGGGCTCCTCACACAGCTCCTGACTCACGACAGTGTGTTGCCCATAGCTCAGTTCTGACTAAAGGATTTTATGCAGCCACTGCTGGCGGGGACCTTTTGGGACCCAAAATATCCAACGCCACTAAATTCTGGTGTACTTTTTAACATAATAGTGTAAACAGGGATCAACATACAAACACTGAGAAGCCATTCCCCCCCGCCCCACTACTTTATATGGAAACAACTGGAAAAACCTCTGTGATTGAGGCTATCAACATGGCGCCTTTTTGTACAACGAACACTTCTGAGGTCATTCTTACTACTGCTTTACTACTACTTTACTACCACTTTACTACTACTTTACTACCACTTTACTACTGCTTTACTACTACTTTACTACTACTTTACTATCACTTTACTACTACTTTACTACTGCTTTACTACAATTTTACTACTGCTTTACTACCGCTTTACTATTCTTTACTACCATTTTACTACTACCTTACTACTGCTTTACTTCCATTTAACTACTATTTTTCTACAATTTTACTACAACTTTACTACTACTTTAAAGTTCTTTTACTGCTATTCCACCACTTTACTATTGGACCATTTAAATACCACTTTACTACTTCTTAACTACTATCTTACTGCTGTTTCACTACTGCCTTACTACCATTTTACTACTATTTTACTACTGCGTTACTACTACTTTACTGCTATTTTACTGCTACTATTCCACCACTTTACTATTGTTTTACCATTACTTAACAGCTACTTCCCTACTGGTTTACTAATGCTTTACTACCACTTTACTTCCACTTTACTGCTGCTACTATTTATACCCCTATTTATACAGTAGACCTTCCTGAACAATGGCATGCCTGTCTATAGTAACAAATAGTATTGTTCCTATAATATAGTATTTGTACTATAGTAACAAATAGTATTGTTACTATATTGTTACGACAACTTAACCTGCTTTACTAATGCGTGACAAAGCTGCATTTGGTGAGCCAGCGCAGCACACGGAAACGCCGTTTACCTTCCCGCCAGTAAGCGGTCCCTATTTATCTACTTGCACCCGGGGTTGCTTTCGAACTGCTAGGTTGGCAGGCGCTGGGACCAAGCAACAGGAGCGCACCCAGCCGTGTGGATTCGAACCGCCGACCTTTTGATCAGCAGGCCCTAGGCGCTGAGGCTTTTACCCACAGCGCCACCCGCATCCCTACGCCAACTTAACCGGCAGAAAAATATTTTTTTGAAAAAATCCCTATGCCCCGGGGTCACAATTTCATTCAAAAATCTGACTTTCAACCATTCACTCTAAAATGGTGCCAAACGGTTGCAAATGCTCCCTTGAGAGGTTTGGCGGTCGAAACAGAAGGCTTTTTATCTCAGGAAAAGAAATCAGCCCTCGACAACTTAACCTGCTTTACTACTACTTTACTACCACTTTACTACTACTTTCCTACCACTTTACTACTACTTTACTACAATTTTCTACTACTTTACTACCATTTTACTACTGCTTTACTACCGTTTTACTACTGCTTTACTACCGCTTTACTACTACTTTACTACCATTTTACTACTACCTTACTACTGCTTTACTACATTTTAACTACTATTTTTCTACAATTTTACTACTGCTTTACTACTACTTTAAAGCTATTTTACTGCTATTCCACCACTTTACTATTGGACCATTTTACTACCGCTTTACTACTTCTTTACTACTATCTTACTGCTGTTTCACTACTGCCTTACTACCATTTTACTACTATTTTACTACTGCGTTACTACTACTTTACTGCTATTTTACTGCTACTATTCCACCACTTTACTATTGTTTTACCATTACTTAACTGCTACTTCCCTACTGGTTTACTATTGCTTTACTACCACTTTACTTCCACTTTACTACTGCTACTTTATTACTTATACTTCTTTACTATTTATACCCCTATTTATACAGTAGACCTTCCTGAACAATGGCATGCCTGTCTATAGTAACAAATAGTATTGTTACTATTTTATTAATTGTATATACTGCCCTTCATCCGTAGATTTAAGGTTGGTTTACGACTTAAAAATGCAAGGTAAAAAACACAAAATACACAATAAAAACAAGAACAAGAACAAACCAATAAGCCTCCTCCCTCAACCTCTCCTTTGGCTTGTCCTTCACTCATGACTTCTCTCTTGTTCCTTGATCTTAACTTCCTCACTTTTGCAAACCTTCCAGTTGTCCCTAATTTTGCCGGGACAGTCCCAGATTTATTGAAGCTGTCCTGGTTTCTGATGTTATCCTGCTTTTCCTTAGGACGTCCCTATGTTCATGGGAGAAATGTTGGATGGTATGGAGTTATACATAGAATAGAATGATAGAATGATCTCGATACCAATCCTAGGCAGACCTTTTAACATCACAGTAATCCAAGTTTATGCACCAACTACGGGTGCTGAAGAAACTGAAATTGACCAATTCTATGAAGACTTACAACACCTTATAGAAGTGACACCAAAGAAGGATGTTCTTCTCATTATAGGGGATTGGAATGCTAAAGTAGGGAGGCAAGAGATAAGAGGAACAACTGGCAAGTTTGGCCTTGGAGATCAAAACGAAGCAGGGCAAAGGCTCATTCAGATTTCCAAAGAATAGCAAGGAGAGACAAGAAGGCCTTCTTAAACGAGCAATGCAAACAATAGAGGAAAACAACAGAATGGGAAGAACCAGAGATCTGTTCAAGAAAATTGGAGCTATGAAAGGAACATTTCGTACAAAGATTACCATAATAAAGGACAAAAGTGGTAAGGACCTAACAGAAGCAGAAGACATCAAGAAGAGGTGGCAAGAATACACAGAGGAATTATACCAGAAAGCTATGGATGTCTCGTACACCCCAGGTAGTGTGGTTGCTGACCTTGAGCCAGACATCCTGGAAAGTGAAGTCAAATGGGCCTCAGAAAGCACTGCAAATAACAAGGCCAGTGGAAGTGATGGTATTCCAGCTGAACTATTTAAAATTTTAAAAGATGATGCTGTTAAGGTGCTACACTCAATATGCCAGCAAATTTGGAAAACTCAGCAGTGGCCAGAAGATTGGAGAAGATCAGTCTACATCCCAATCCCAAAGAAGGGCAGTGCCAAAGAATGCTCCAACTACCGCACAATTGCACTCATTTCACACGCTAGCAAGGTTATGCTTAAAATTCTACAAGGAAGGCTCAAGCAGTATGTGGATCGAGAACTCCCAGAAGTGCAAGCTGGATTTAGAAGAGGCAGAAGAACCAGAGACCAAATTGCAAACATGCGCTGGATTATGGAGAAAGCTAGAGAGTTCCAGAAAGACATCTACTTCTGCTTCATTGACTACGCAAAAGCCTTTGACTGTGTCGACCACAGCAAACTATGGCAAGTTCTTAAAGAAATGGGTGTGCCTGGTCACCTCATCTGTCTCCCGAGAAATCTCTATGTGGGACAAGAAGCTACAGTTAGAACTGGATATGGAACAACTGATTGGTTCAAAATTGGAAAAGGAGTACGACAAGGCTGTATTTTGTCTCCCTGCTTATTTAATTTATGTTGTGACGTGGTGTTTGTGATTTCAGCTCTCTTGACATAATATGCTGGAGACAGTTCTCTAGTAACACTTCTTTATTAAAGCAAACAAGACTGAGACCTGAGGAGGGGAGAGCTACATTTATAGGGACAGGGAACTAGCTAGAAAGGATACATTTTGGAGGGAACAATATCAGGCAATCACAGTCCTGCCTTTTGGAGGAAACCAATAAGACAGAGGATCCAAATACAGCAGCTAAAATGAACCAATAGTAGCTGTACCCTCTGGAACCAAAAGGCAGTTACTTTACCCTAATGCAAATACAGACAATAATAATACAGATATAAAATCCTTTGACTCAATACACAACAATTTATATGCAGAATGCATCATGCGAAAGGCTGGGCTGGATGAATCCCAAGCTGGAATTAAGATTGCCGGAAGAAATATCAACAACCTCAGATATGCAGAT
>NC_139677.1:12237115-12329115 GCF_964106915.1 Podarcis gaigeae | reverse complement strand
AGGGCTAATTCTGTTTCCGATGATAAAAACCCATCTGTTTCCACCAAAAAAGCTTTCAGAAGATCATTTGCAGAAGTTTGGCAACATTTGTGAGTGAATTGCAAAACGTCAGATGTTTGCTGAAATTGTGACCGCGCGGCTTAGGGATTTTTTGAAAAAAAAGTTATTCAGACGTCGAGGTCTAATTCTGTTTCCGATGATAAAAACCCATCTGTTTCCATCAAAAAAGCATTCAGGGGATCGTTTGCAACAGTTTGGGACCATTTTTGAGTGAATTGCAAAACGTCAGATTTTTCCTGAATTTGTGACCGCGCGGCTTAGGGATTTTTTGAAAAAAATGTTGTTCAGACGTCGAGGGCTAATTCTGTTTCCGATGATAAAAACCCATCCGTTTCCACCAAAAAAGCTTTCAGAAGATTGTTTGCAGAAGTTTGGCAACATTTGTGAGTGAATTGAAAAACGTCAGATTTTTACTGAAATTGTGACCGCGCGGCTTAGGGATTTTTTTTTTTTAAAGTTGTTCAGACATCGAGGGCTAATTCTGTTTCCGATGATAAAAACCCATCCGTTTCTACCAAAAAAGCTTTCAGAAGATCGTTTGCAGTAGTTTGGCAACATTTGTGAGTGAATTGCAAAATGTCAGATTTTTGCTGAAATTGTGACCGCGCGGCTTAGGGATTTTTTGAAAAAAAAGTTGTTCAGATGTCGAGGGCTAATTCTGTTTCCGATGATAAAAACACATCCGTTTCCACCAAAAAAGCTTTCAGAAGATCGTTTGCAGTAGTTTGGCAACATTTGTGAGTGAATTGCAAAATGTCAGATTTTTGCTGAAATTGTGACCGTGCGGCTTAGGGATTTTTTCAAAAGTAGTTGCTCAGACGTCGAGGGCTAATTCTGTTTCCGATGATAAAAACCCATCCGTTTCCACCAAAAAAGCTTTCAGAAGATCGTTTGCAGTAGTTTGGCAACATTTGTGAGTGAATTGCAAAATGTCAGATTTTTGCTGAAATTGTGACCGCGCGGCTTAGGGATTTTTTGAAAAAAAAGTTGTTCAGATGTCGAGGGCTAATTCTGTTTCCGATGATAAAAACACATCCGTTTCCACCAAAAAAGCTTTCAGAAGATCGTTAGCAGAAGTTTGGCAACATTTGTGAGTGAATTGCAAAACGTCAGATATTTGCTGAAATTGTGACCGCGCGGCTTAGGGATTTTTTTTAAAAAAAAAGTTGTTCAGACGTCGAGGGCTAATTCTGTTTCCGATGATAAAAACCCATCCGTTTCCACCAAAAAAGCTTTCAGAAGATCGTTTGCAGAAGTTTGGCAACATTTGTGAGTGAATTGCAAAATGTCAGATTTTTGCTGAAATTGTGACCGCGCGGCTTAGGGATTTTTTGAAAAAAAAGTTGTTCAGACGTCGAGGGCTAATTCTGTTTCCACCAAAAAAGCTTTCAGGGGATCGTTTGCAACAGTTTGGGACCATTTTTGAGTTAATTGCAAAATGTCAGATTTTTGCTGAAATTGTGACCGCGCGGCTTAGGGATTTTTTTTTTTTTAAAAAGTTGTTCAGACGTCAAGGGATAATTCTGTTTCCGATGATAAAAACCCATCCGTTTGCAACAAAAAAGCTTTCAGAAGATCGTTTGCAGAAGTTTGGCAACATTTGTGAATGAATTGCAAAACGTCTGATTTTTGCTGAAACTGTGACCGCGCGGCTTAGGGATTTTTTCAAAAAAAGTTGCTCAGACGTTGAGGGCTAATTCTGTTTCCGATGATAAAAACCCATCTGTTTCCTCCAAAAAAGATTTCAGAAGATCATTTGCAGAAGTTTGGCAACATTTGTGAGTGAATTGCAAAACGTCAGATTTTTGCTGAAATTGTGACCGCGCGGCTTAGGGATTTTTTGAAAAAAAAGTTGTTCAGACGTCGAGGGCTAATTCTGTTTCCGATGATAAAAACCCATCTGTTTCCATCAAAAAAGCATTCAGGGGATCGTTTGCAACAGTTTGGGACCATTTTTGAGTGAATTGCAAAATGTCAGATTTTTTCTGAATTTGTGACCGCGCGGCTTAGGGATTTTTTCAAAAAAATGTTGTTCAGACGTCGAGGGCTAATTCTGTTTCCAATGATAAAAACCCATCCGTTTCCACCAAAAAAGCTTTCAGAAGATTGTTTGCAGAAGTTTGGCAACATTTGTGAGTGAATTGCAAAATGTCAGATTTTTTCTGAATTTGTGACCGCGCGGCTTAGGGATTTTTTTTTTAAAAAAAGCTGTTCAGACGTCGAGGGCTAATTCTGTTTCCGATGATAAAAACCCATCCGTTTCCACCAAAAAAGCTTTCAGAAGATCGTTTGCAGAAGTTTGGCAACATTTGTGAGTGAATTGCAAAACGTCAGATTTTTGCTGAAATTGTGACCGCGCGGCTTAGGGATTTTTTGAAAAAAAAGTTGTTCAGACGTCGAGGGCTAATTCTGTTTCCGATGATAAAAACCCATCTGTTTCCACAAAAAAAGCTTTCAGGGGATCGTTTGCAACAGTTTGGGACCATTTTTGAGTGAATTGCAAAATGTCAGATTTTTGCTGAAATTGTGACCGCGCGGCTTAGGGATTTTTTTTTAAAAAAAAGTTGTTCAGACGTCGAGGGATAATTCTGTTTCCGATGATAAAAACCCATCCGTTTCCACCAAAAAAGCTTTCAGGGGATCGTTTGCAACAGTTTGGCAACATTTTTGAGTGAATTGAAAAACGTCAGATTTTTACTGAAATTGTGACCGCGCGGCTTAGGGATTTTTTTTTTTTAAAGTTGTTCAGACATCGAGGGCTAATTCTGTTTCCGATGATAAAAACCCATCCGTTTCTACCAAAAAAGCTTTCAGAAGATCGTTTGCAGTAGTTTGGCAACATTTGTGAGTGAATTGCAAAATGTCAGATTTTTGCTGAAATTGTGACCGCGCGGCTTAGGGATTTTTTGAAAAAAAAGTTGTTCAGATGTCGAGGGCTAATTCTGTTTCCGATGATAAAAACACATCCGTTTCCACCAAAAAAGCTTTCAGAAGATCGTTTGCAGTAGTTTGGCAACATTTGTGAGTGAATTGCAAAATGTCAGATTTTTGCTGAAATCGTGACCGTGCGGCTTAGGGATTTTTTCAAAAGTAGTTGCTCAGACGTCGAGGGCTAATTCTGTTTCCGATGATAAAAACCCATCCGTTTCCACCAAAAAAGCTTTCAGAAGATCGTTTGCAGTAGATTGGCAACATTTGTGAGTGAATTGCAAAATGTCAGATTTTTGCTGAAATTGTGACCGCGCGGCTTAGGGATTTTTTGAAAAAAAAGTTGTTCAGATGTCGAGGGCTAATTCTGTTTCCGATGATAAAAACACATCCGTTTGCAACAAAAAAGCTTTCAGAAGATCGTTTGCAGAAGTTTGGCAACATTTGTGAGTGAATTGCAAAACGTCTGATTTTTGCTGAAACTGTGACCGCGCGGCTTAGGGATTTTTTCAAAAAAAGTTGCTCAGACGTTGAGGGCTAATTCTGTTTCCGATGATAAAAACCCATCTGTTTCCTCCAAAAAAGATTTCAGAAGATCATTTGCAGAAGTTTGGCAACATTTGTGAGTGAATTGCAAAACGTCAGATTTTTGCTGAAATTGTGACCGCGCGGCTTAGGGATTTTTTGAAAAAAAAGTTGTTCAGACGTCGAGGGCTAATTCTGTTTCCGATGATAAAAACCCATCTGTTTCCATCAAAAAAGCATTCAGGGGATCGTTTGCAACAGTTTGGGACCATTTTTGAGTGAATTGCAAAATGTCAGATTTTTTCTGAATTTGTGACCGCGCGGCTTAGGGATTTTTTCAAAAAAATGTTGTTCAGACGTCGAGGGCTAATTCTGTTTCCAATGATAAAAACCCATCCGTTTCCACCAAAAAAGCTTTCAGAAGATTGTTTGCAGAAGTTTGGCAACATTTGTGAGTGAATTGCAAAATGTCAGATTTTTTCTGAATTTGTGACCGCGCGGCTTAGGGATTTTTTTTTTAAAAAAAGCTGTTCAGACGTCGAGGGCTAATTCTGTTTCCGATGATAAAAACCCATCCGTTTCCACCAAAAAAGCTTTCAGAAGATCGGTTGCAGAAGTTTGGCAACATTTGTGAGTGAATTGCAAAACGTCAGATTTTTGCTGAAATTGTGACCGCGCGGCTTAGGGATTTTTTGAAAAAAAAGTTGTTCAGACGTCGAGGGCTAATTCTGTTTCCGATGATAAAAACCCATCTGTTTCCACAAAAAAAGCTTTCAGGGGATCGTTTGCAACAGTTTGGGACCATTTTTGAGTGAATTGCAAAATGTCAGATTTTTGCTGAAATTGTGACCGCGCGGCTTAGGGATTTTTTTTTTAAAAAAAGTTGTTCAGACGTCGAGGGATAATTCTGTTTCCGATGATAAAAACCCATCCGTTTCCACCAAAAAAGCTTTCAGGGGATCGTTTGCAACAGTTTGGCAACATTTTTGAGTGAATTGAAAAACGTCAGATTTTTACTGTAATTGTGACCGCGCGGGTTAGGGATTTTTTTTTTTTAAAGTTGTTCAGACATCGAGGGCTAATTCTGTTTCCGATGATAAAAACCCATCTGTTTCTACCAAAAAAGCTTTCAGAAGATCGTTTGCAGTAGTTTGGCAACATTTGTGAGTGAATTGCAAAATGTCAGATTTTTGCTGAAATTGTGACTGCGCGGCTTAGGGATTTTTTGAAAAAAAAGTTGTTCAGATGTCGAGGGCTAATTCTGTTTCCGATGATAAAAACACATCCGTTTCCACCAAAAAAGCTTTCAGAAGATCGTTAGCAGAAGTTTGGCAACCTTTGTGATTGAATTGCAAAACGTCAGATTTTTGCTGAATTTGTGACCGCGCGGCTTAGGGATTTTTTTTTTTTTAAAGATGTTCAGACGTCGAGGGCTAATTCTGTTTCCGATGATAAAAACCCATCCGTTTCCACCAAAAAAGCTTTCAGAAGATCGTTTGCAGTAGTTTGGCAACATTTGTGAGTGAATTGCAAAATGTCAGATTTTTGCTGAAATTGTGACCGTGCGGCTTAGGGATTTTTTCAAAAATAGTTGATCAGACGTCGAGGGCTAATTCTGTTTCCGATGATAAAAACACATCCGTTTCCACCAAAAAGCTTTCAGAAGATCGTTAGCAGAAGTTTGGCAACATTTGTGAGTGAATTGCAAAACATCAGATTTTTTCTGAATTTGTGACCGCGCGGCTTAGGGATTTTTTTTTTTTTTTAAGTTGTTTAGACGTCGAGGGCTAATTCTGTTTCCGATGATAAAAACCCATCCGTTTGCACCAAAAAAAGCTTTCAGAAGATCGTTTTCAGAAGTTTGGCAACATTTGTGAGTGAATTGCAAAACGTCAGATTTTTGCTGAAATTGTGACCGCGCGGCTTAGGGATTTTTTGAAAAAAAGTTGTTCAGACGTCGAGGGCTAATTCTGTTTCCGATGATAAAAACCCATCTGTTTCCACCAAAAAAGCTTTCAGGGGATCGTTTGCAACAGTTTGGGACCATTTTTGAGTTAATTGCAAAATGTCAGATTTTTGCTGAAATTGTGACCGCGCGGCTTAGGGATTTTTTTTTTTTAAAGTTGTTCAGACGTCAAGGGATAATTCTGTTTCCGATGATAAAAACCCATCCGTTTGCAACAAAAAAGCTTTCAGAAGATCGTTTGCAGAAGTTTGGCAACATTTGTGAGTGAATTGCAAAACGTCTGATTTTTGCTGAAACTGTGACCGCGCGGCTAAGGGATTTTTTCAAAAAAAGTTGCTCAGACGTTGAGTGCTAATTCTGTTTCCGATGATAAAAACCCATCTGTTTCCTCCAAAAAAGATTTCAGAAGATCATTTGCAGAAGTTTGGCAACATTTGTGAGTGAATTGCAAAACGTCAGATTTTTGCTGAAATTGTGACCGCGCGGCTTAGGGATTTTTTGAAAAAAAAGTTGTTCAGACGTCGAGGGCTAATTCTGTTTCCGATGATAAAAACCCATCTGTTTCCATCAAAAAAGCATTCAGGGGATCGTTTGCAACAGTTTGGGACCATTTTTGAGTGAATTGCAAAATGTCAGATTTTTTCTGAATTTGTGACCGCGCGGCTTAGGGATTTTTTCAAAAAAATGTTGTTCAGACGTCGAGGGCTAATTCTGTTTCCAATGATAAAAACCCATCCGTTTCCACCAAAAAAGCTTTCAGAAGATTGTTTGCAGAAGTTTGGCAACATTTGTGAGTGAATTGCAAAATGTCAGATTTTTTCTGAATTTGTGACCGCGCGGCTTAGGGATTTTTTGAAAAAAAAGTTGTTCAGATGTCGAGGGCTAATTCTGTTTCCGATGATAAAAACACATCCGTTTCCACCAAAAAAGCTTTCAGAAGATCGTTAGCAGAAGTTTGGCAACCTTTGTGATTGAATTGCAAAACGTCAGATTTTTGCTGAATTTGTGACCGCGCGGCTTAGGGATTTTTTTTTTTTTAAAGATGTTCAGACGTCGAGGGCTAATTCTGTTTCCGATGATAAAAACCCATCCGTTTCCACCAAAAAAGCTTTCAGAAGATCGTTTGCAGTAGTTTGGCAACATTTGTGAGTGAATTGCAAAATGTCAGATTTTTGCTGAAATTGTGACCGTGCGGCTTAGGGATTTTTTCAAAAATAGTTGATCAGACGTCGAGGGCTAATTCTGTTTCCGATGATAAAAACACATCCGTTTCCACCAAAAAGCTTTCAGAAGATCGTTAGCAGAAGTTTGGCAACATTTGTGAGTGAATTGCAAAATGTCAGATTTTTGCTGAAATTGTGACCGCGCGGCTTAGGGATTTTTTTTTTTTTTAAGTTGTTTAGACGTCGAGGGCTAATTCTGTTTCCGATGATAAAAACCCATCCGTTTGCACCAAAAAAGCTTTCAGAAGATCGTTTTCAGAAGTTTGGCAACATTTGTGAGTGAATTGCAAAACGTCAGATTTTTGCTGAAATTGTGACCGCGCGGCTTAGGGATTTTTTGAAAAAAAAGTTGTTCAGACGTCGAGGGCTAATTCTGTTTCCGATGATAAAAACCCATCTGTTTCCACCAAAAAAGCTTTCAGGGGATCGTTTGCAACAGTTTGGGACCATTTTTGAGTTAATTGCAAAATGTCAGATTTTTGCTGAAATTGTGACCGCGCGGCTTAGGGATTTTTTTTTTTTTAAAGTTGTTCAGACGTCAAGGGATAATTCTGTTTCCGATGATAAAAACCCATCCGTTTGCAACAAAAAAGCTTTCAGAAGATCGTTTGCAGAAGTTTGGCAACATTTGTGAGTGAATTGCAAAACGTCTGATTTTTGCTGAAACTGTGACCGCGCGGCTAAGGGATTTTTTCAAAAAAAGTTGCTCAGACGTTGAGGGCTAATTCTGTTTCCGATGATAAAAACCCATCTGTTTCCTCCAAAAAAGATTTCAGAAGATCATTTGCAGAAGTTTGGCAACATTTGTGAGTGAATTGCAAAACGTCAGATTTTTGCTGAAATTGTGACCGCGCGGCTTAGGGATTTTTTGAAAAAAAAGTTGTTCAGACGTCGAGGGCTAATTCTGTTTCCGATGATAAAAACCCATCTGTTTCCATCAAAAAAGCATTCAGGGGATCGTTTGCAACAGTTTGGGACCATTTTTGAGTGAATTGCAAAATGTCAGATTTTTTCTGAATTTGTGACCGCGCGGCTTAGGGATTTTTTCAAAAAAATGTTGTTCAGACGTCGAGGGCTAATTCTGTTTCCAATGATAAAAACCCATCCGTTTCCACCAAAAAAGCTTTCAGAAGATTGTTTGCAGAAGTTTGGCAACATTTGTGAGTGAATTGCAAAATGTCAGATTTTTTCTGAATTTGTGACCGCGCGGCTTAGGGATTTTTTTTTTTAAAAAAGCTGTTCAGACGTCGAGGGCTAATTCTGTTTCCGATGATAAAAACCCATCCGTTTCCACCAAAAAAGCTTTCAGAAATCGTTTGCAGAAGTTTGGCAACATTTGTGAGTGAATTGCAAAACGTCAGATTTTTGCTGAAATTGTGACCGCGCGGCTTAGGGATTTTTTGAAAAAAAAGTTGTTCAGACGTCGAGGGCTAATTCTGTTTCCGATGATAAAAACCCATCTGTTTCCACAAAAAAAGCTTTCAGGGGATCGTTTGCAACAGTTTGGGACCATTTTTGAGTGAATTGCAAAATGTCAGATATTTGCTGAAATTGTGACCGCGCGGCTTAGGGATTTTTTTTTTAAAAAAAGTTGTTCAGACGTCGAGGGATAATTCTGTTTCCGATGATAAAAACCCATCCGTTTCCACCAAAAAAGCTTTCAGGGGATCGTTTGCAACAGTTTGGCAACATTTTTGAGTGAATTGAAAAACGTCAGATTTTTACTGTAATTGTGACCGCGCGGCTTAGGGATTTTTTTTTTTTAAAGTTGTTCAGACATCGAGGGCTAATTCTGTTTCCGATGATAAAAACACATCCGTTTCTACCAAAAAAGCTTTCAGAAGATCGTTTGCAGTAGTTTGGCAACATTTGTGAGTGAATTGCAAAATGTCAGATTTTTGCTGAAATTGTGACCGTGCGGCTTAGGGATTTTTTCAAAAGTAGTTGCTCAGACGTCGAGGGCTAATTCTGTTTCCGATGATAAAAACCCATCCGTTTCCACCAAAAAAGCTTTCAGAAGATCGTTTGCAGAAGTTTGGCAACATTTGTGAGTGAATTGCAAAATGTCAGATTTTTGCTGAAATTGTGACCGCGCGGCTTAGGGATTTTTTGAAAAAAAAGTTGTTCAGATGTTGAGGGCTAATTCTGTTTCCGATGATAAAAACACATCCGTTTCCACCAAAAAAGCTTTCAGAAGATTGTTTGCAGAAGTTTGGCAACATTTGTGAGTGAATTGCAAAATGTCAGATTTTTTCTGAATTTGTGACCGCGCGGCTTAGGGATTTTTTTTTTTTAAAAAAGCTGTTCAGACGTCGAGGGCTAATTCTGTTTCCGATGATAAAAACCCATCCGTTTCCACCAAAAAAGCTTTCAGAAATCGTTTGCAGAAGTTTGGCAACATTTGTGAGTGAATTGCAAAACGTCAGATTTTTGCTGAAATTGTGACCGCGCGGCTTAGGGATTTTTTGAAAAAAAAGTTGTTCAGACGTCGAGGGCTAATTCTGTTTCCGATGATAAAAACCCATCTGTTTCCACAAAAAAAGCTTTCAGGGGATCGTTTGCAACAGTTTGGGACCATTTTTGAGTGAATTGCAAAATGTCAGATATTTGCTGAAATTGTGACCGCGCGGCTTAGGGATTTTTTTTTAAAAAAAAGTTGTTCAGACGTCGAGGGATAATTCTGTTTCCGATGATAAAAACCCATCCGTTTCCACCAAAAAAGCTTTCAGGGGATCGTTTGCAACAGTTTGGCAACATTTTTGAGTGAATTGAAAAACGTCAGATTTTTACTGTAATTGTGACCGCGCGGCTTTGGGATTTTTTTTTTTTAAAGTTGTTCAGACATCGAGGGCTAATTCTGTTTCCGATGATAAAAACCCATCCGTTTCTACCAAAAAAGCTTTCAGAAGATCGTTTGCAGTAGTTTGGCAACATTTGTGAGTGAATTGCAAAATGTCAGATTTTTGCTGAAATTGTGACCGTGCGGCTTAGGGATTTTTTCAAAAGTAGTTGCTCAGACGTCGAGGGCTAATTCTGTTTCCGATGATAAAAACCCATCCGTTTCCACCAAAAAAGCTTTCAGAAGATCGTTTGCAGAAGTTTGGCAACATTTGTGAGTGAATTGCAAAATGTCAGATTTTTGCTGAAATTGTGACCGCGCGGCTTAGGGATTTTTTGAAAAAAAAGTTGTTCAGATGTTGAGGGCTAATTCTGTTTCCGATGATAAAAACACATCCGTTTCCACCAAAAAAGCTTTCAGAAGATCGTTAGCAGAAGTTTGGCAACATTTGTGAGTGAATTGCAAAACATCAGATTTTTGCTGAAATTGTGACCGCGCGGCTTAGGGATTTTTTTTTTTTTTAAAAGTTGTTCAGACGTCGAGGGCTAATTCTGTTTCCGATGATAAAAACCCATCCGTTTGCACCAAAAAAGCTTTCAGAAGATCGTTTGCAGAAGTTTGGCAACATTTGTGAGTGAATTGCAAAACGTCAGATTTTTGCTGAAATTGTGACCGCGCGGCTTAGGGATTTTTTGAAAAAAAAGTTGTTCAGACGTCGAGGGCTAATTCTGTTTCCGATGATAAAAACCCATCTGTTTCCACCAAAAAAGCTTTCAGGGGATCGTTTGCAACAGTTTGGGACCATTTTTGAGTTAATTGCAAAATGTCAGATTTTTGCTGAAATTGTGACCGCGCGGCTTAGGGATTTTTTTTTAAAAAAAGTTGTTCAGACGTCGAGGGATAATTCTGTTTCCGATGATAAAAACCCATCCGTTTGCAACAAAAAAGCTTTCAGAAGATCGTTAGCAGAAGTTTGGCAACATTTGTGAGTGAATTGCAAAACATCAGATTTTTGCTGAAATTGTGACCGCGCGGCTTAGGGATTTTTTTTTTTTAAAAAAAGTTGTTCAGACTTCGAGGGCTAATTCTGTTTCCGATGATAAAAACCCATCTGTTTCCACCAAAAAAGCTTTCAGGGGATCGTTTGCAACAGTTTGGGACCATTTTTGAGTGAATTGCAAAATGTCAGATTTTTGCTGAAATTGTGACCGCGCGGCTTAGGGATTTTTTTTTTAAAAAAAGTTGTTCAGACGTCGAGGGATAATTCTGTTTCCGATGATAAAAACCCATCCGTTTCCACCAAAAAAGCTTTCAGGGGATCGTTTGCAACAGTTTGGCAACATTTTTGAGTGAATTGAAAAACGTCAGATTTTTACTGTAATTGTGACCGCGCGGCTTAGGGATTTTTTTTTTTTTAAGTTGTTCAGACATCGAGGGCTAATTCTGTTTCCGATGATAAAAACCCATCTGTTTCTACCAAAAAAGCTTTCAGAAGATCGTTTGCAGTAGTTTGGCAACATTTGTGAGTGAATTGCAAAATGTCAGATTTTTGCTGAAATTGTGACTGCGCGGCTTAGGGATTTTTTGAAAAAAAAGTTGTTCAGATGTCGAGGGCTAATTCTGTTTCCGATGATAAAAACACATCCGTTTCCACCAAAAAAGCTTTCAGAAGATCGTTAGCAGAAGTTTGGCAACCTTTGTGATTGAATTGCAAAACGTCAGATTTTTGCTGAATTTGTGACCGCGCGGCTTAGGGATTTTTTTTTTTTTAAAGATGTTCAGACGTCGAGGGCTAATTCTGTTTCCGATGATAAAAACCCATCCGTTTCCACCAAAAAAGCTTTCAGAAGATCGTTTGCAGTAGTTTGGCAACATTTGTGAGTGAATTGCAAAATGTCAGATTTTTGCTGAATTTGTGACCGTGCGGTTTAGGGATTTTTTCAAAAATAGTTGATCAGACGTCGAGGGCTAATTCTGTTTCCGATGATAAAAACCCATCCGTTTCCACCAAAAAAGCTTTCAGAAGATCGTTTGCAGAAGTTTGGCAACATTTGTGAGTGAATTGCAAAATGTCAGATTTTTGCTAAAATTGTGACCGCGCGGCTTAGGGATTTTTTGAAAAAAAAGTTGTTCAGATGTCGAGGGCTAATTCTGTTTCCGATGATAAAAACCCATCTGTTTCCACAAAAAAAGCTTTCAGGGGATCGTTTGCAACAGTTTGGGACCATTTTTGAGTGAATTGCAAAATGTCAGATATTTGCTGAAATTGTGACCGCGCGGCTTAGGGATTTTTTTTTTAAAAAAAGTTGTTCAGACGTCGAGGGATAATTCTGTTTCCGATGATAAAAACCCATCCGTTTCCACCAAAAAAGCTTTCAGGGGATCGTTTGCAACAGTTTGGCAACATTTTTGAGTGAATTGAAAAACGTCAGATTTTTACTGTAATTGTGACCGCGCGGCTTAGGGATTTTTTTTTTTTAAAGTTGTTCAGACATCGAGGGCTAATTCTGTTTCCGATGATAAAAACACATCCGTTTCTACCAAAAAAGCTTTCAGAAGATCGTTTGCAGTAGTTTGGCAACATTTGTGAGTGAATTGCAAAATGTCAGATTTTTGCTGAAATTGTGACCGTGCGGCTTAGGGATTTTTTCAAAAGTAGTTGCTCAGACGTCGAGGGCTAATTCTGTTTCCGATGATAAAAACCCATCCGTTTCCACCAAAAAAGCTTTCAGAAGATCGTTTGCAGAAGTTTGGCAACATTTGTGAGTGAATTGCAAAATGTCAGATTTTTGCTGAAATTGTGACCGCGCGGCTTAGGGATTTTTTGAAAAAAAAGTTGTTCAGATGTTGAGGGCTAATTCTGTTTCCGATGATAAAAACACATCCGTTTCCACCAAAAAAGCTTTCAGAAGATTGTTTGCAGAAGTTTGGCAACATATGTGAGTGAATTGCAAAATGTCAGATTTTTTCTGAATTTGTGACCGCGCGGCTTAGGGATTTTTTTTTTTTAAAAAAGCTGTTCAGACGTCGAGGGCTAATTCTGTTTCCGATGATAAAAACCCATCCGTTTCCACCAAAAAAGCTTTCAGAAATCGTTTGCAGAAGTTTGGCAACATTTGTGAGTGAATTGCAAAACGTCAGATTTTTGCTGAAATTGTGACCGCGCGGCTTAGGGATTTTTTGAAAAAAAAGTTGTTCAGACGTCGAGGGCTAATTCTGTTTCCGATGATAAAAACCCATCTGTTTCCACAAAAAAAGCTTTCAGGGGATTGTTTGCAACAGTTTGGGACCATTTTTGAGTGAATTGCAAAATGTCAGATTTTTGCTGAAATTGTGACCGCGCGGCTTAGGGATTTTTTTTTTAAAAAAAGTTGTTCAGACGTCGAGGGATAATTCTGTTTCCGATGATAAAAACCCATCCGTTTCCACCAAAAAAGCTTTCAGGGGATCGTTTGCAACAGTTTGGCAACATTTTTGAGTGAATTGAAAAACGTCAGATTTTTACTGTAATTGTGACCGCGCGGCTTAGGGATTTTTTTTTTTTAAAGTTGTTCAGACATCGAGGGCTAATTCTGTTTCCGATGATAAAAACCCATCTGTTTCTACCAAAAAAGCTTTCAGAAGATCGTTTGCAGTAGTTTGGCAACATTTGTGAGTGAATTGCAAAATGTCAGATTTTTGCTGAAATTGTGACTGCGCGGCTTAGGGATTTTTTGAAAAAAAAGTTGTTCAGATGTCGAGGGCTAATTCTGTTTCCGATGATAAAAACACATCCGTTTCCACCAAAAAAGCTTTCAGAAGATCGTTAGCAGAAGTTTGGCAACCTTTGTGATTGAATTGCAAAACGTCAGATTTTTGCTGAATTTGTGACCGCGCGGCTTAGGGATTTTTTTTTTTTTAAAGATGTTCAGACGTCGAGGGCTAATTCTGTTTCCGATGATAAAAACCCATCCGTTTCCACCAAAAAAGCTTTCAGAAGATCGTTTGCAGTAGTTTGGCAACATTTGTGAGTGAATTGCAAAATGTCAGATTTTTGCTGAATTTGTGACCGTGCGGTTTAGGGATTTTTTCAAAAATAGTTGATCAGACGTCGAGGGCTAATTCTGTTTCCGATGATAAAAACCCATCCGTTTCCACCAAAAAAGCTTTCAGAAGATCGTTTGCAGAAGTTTGGCAACATTTGTGAGTGAATTGCAAAATGTCAGATTTTTGCTAAAATTGTGACCGCGCGGCTTAGGGATTTTTTGAAAAAAAAGTTGTTCAGATGTCGAGGGCTAATTCTGTTTCCGATGATAAAAACCCATCTGTTTCCACAAAAAAAGCTTTCAGGGGATCGTTTGCAACAGTTTGGGACCATTTTTGAGTGAATTGCAAAATGTCAGATATTTGCTGAAATTGTGACCGCGCGGCTTAGGGATTTTTTTTTTAAAAAAAGTTGTTCAGACGTCGAGGGATAATTCTGTTTCCGATGATAAAAACCCATCCGTTTCCACCAAAAAAGCTTTCAGGGGATCGTTTGCAACAGTTTGGCAACATTTTTGAGTGAATTGAAAAACGTCAGATTTTTACTGTAATTGTGACCGCGCGGCTTAGGGATTTTTTTTTTTTAAAGTTGTTCAGACATCGAGGGCTAATTCTGTTTCCGATGATAAAAACACATCCGTTTCTACCAAAAAAGCTTTCAGAAGATCGTTTGCAGTAGTTTGGCAACATTTGTGAGTGAATTGCAAAATGTCAGATTTTTGCTGAAATTGTGACCGTGCGGCTTAGGGATTTTTTCAAAAGTAGTTGCTCAGACGTCGAGGGCTAATTCTGTTTCCGATGATAAAAACCCATCCGTTTCCACCAAAAAAGCTTTCAGAAGATCGTTTGCAGAAGTTTGGCAACATTTGTGAGTGAATTGCAAAATGTCAGATTTTTGCTGAAATTGTGACCGCGCGGCTTAGGGATTTTTTGAAAAAAAAGTTGTTCAGATGTTGAGGGCTAATTCTGTTTCCGATGATAAAAACACATCCGTTTCCACCAAAAAAGCTTTCAGAAGATTGTTTGCAGAAGTTTGGCAACATATGTGAGTGAATTGCAAAATGTCAGATTTTTTCTGAATTTGTGACCGCGCGGCTTAGGGATTTTTTTTTTTTAAAAAAGCTGTTCAGACGTCGAGGGCTAATTCTGTTTCCGATGATAAAAACCCATCCGTTTCCACCAAAAAAGCTTTCAGAAATCGTTTGCAGAAGTTTGGCAACATTTGTGAGTGAATTGCAAAACGTCAGATTTTTGCTGAAATTGTGACCGCGCGGCTTAGGGATTTTTTGAAAAAAAAGTTGTTCAGACGTCGAGGGCTAATTCTGTTTCCGATGATAAAAACCCATCTGTTTCCACAAAAAAAGCTTTCAGGGGATTGTTTGCAACAGTTTGGGACCATTTTTGAGTGAATTGCAAAATGTCAGATATTTGCTGAAATTGTGACCGCGCGGCTTAGGGATTTTTTTTTAAAAAAAAGTTGTTCAGACGTCGAGGGATAATTCTGTTTCCGATGATAAAAACCCATCCGTTTGCACCAAAAAAGCTTTCAGGGGATCGTTTGCAACAGTTTGGCAACATTTTTGAGTGAATTGAAAAACGTCAGATTTTTACTGTAATTGTGACCGCGCGGCTTTGGGATTTTTTTTTTTTAAAGTTGTTCAGACATCGAGGGCTAATTCTGTTTCCGATGATAAAAACCCATCCGTTTCTACCAAAAAAGCTTTCAGAAGATCGTTTGCAGTAGTTTGGCAACATTTGTGAGTGAATTGCAAAATGTCAGATTTTTGCTGAAATTGTGACCGTGCGGCTTAGGGATTTTTTCAAAAGTAGTTGCTCAGACGTCGAGGGCTAATTCTGTTTCCGATGATAAAAACCCATCCGTTTCCACCAAAAAAGCTTTCAGAAGATCGTTTGCAGAGGTTTGGCAACATTTGTGAGTGAATTGCAAAATGTCAGATTTTTGCTGAAATTGTGACCGCGCGGCTTAGGGATTTTTTGAAAAAAAAGTTGTTCAGATGTTGAGGGCTAATTCTGTTTCCGATGATAAAAACACATCCGTTTCCACCAAAAAAGCTTTCAGAAGATCGTTAGCAGAAGTTTGGCAACATTTGTGAGTGAATTGCAAAACATCAGATTTTTGCTGAAATTGTGACCGCGCGGCTTAGGGATTTTTTTTTTTTTTAAAAGTTGTTCAGACGTCGAGGGCTAATTCTGTTTCCGATGATAAAAACCCATCCGTTTGCACCAAAAAAGCTTTCAGAAGATCGTTTGCAGAAGTTTGGCAACATTTGTGAGTGAATTGCAAAACGTCAGATTTTTGCTGAAATTGTGACCGCGCGGCTTAGGGATTTTTTGAAAAAAAAGTTGTTCAGACGTCGAGGGCTAATTCTGTTTCCGATGATAAAAACCCATCTGTTTCCACCAAAAAAGCTTTCAGGGGATCGTTTGCAACAGTTTGGGACCATTTTTGAGTTAATTGCAAAATGTCAGATTTTTGCTGAAATTGTGACCGCGCGGCTTAGGGATTTTTTTTTAAAAAAAGTTGTTCAGACGTCGAGGGATAATTCTGTTTCCGATGATAAAAACCCATCCGTTTGCAACAAAAAAGCTTTCAGAAGATCGTTAGCAGAAGTTTGGCAACATTTGTGAGTGAATTGCAAAACATCAGATTTTTGCTGAAATTGTGACCGCGCGGCTTAGGGATTTTTTTTTTTTAAAAAAGTTGTTCAGACTTCGAGGGCTAATTCTGTTTCCGATGATAAAAACCCATCTGTTTCCACCAAAAAAGCTTTCAGGGGATCGTTTGCAACAGTTTGGGACCATTTTTGAGTGAATTGCAAAATGTCAGATTTTTGCTGAAATTGTGACCGCGCGGCTTAGGGATTTTTTTTAAAAAAAAAGTTGTTCAGACGTCGAGGGATAATTCTGTTTCCGATGATAAAAACCCATCCGTTTCCACCAAAAAAGCTTTCAGGGGATCGTTTGCAACAGTTTGGCAACATTTTTGAGTGAATTGAAAAACGTCAGATTTTTACTGTAATTGTGACCGCGCGGCTTAGGGATTTTTTTTTTTTAAAGTTGTTCAGACATCGAGGGCTAATTCTGTTTCCGATGATAAAAACCCATCTGTTTCTACCAAAAAAGCTTTCAGAAGATCGTTTGCAGTAGTTTGGCAACATTTGTGAGTGAATTGCAAAATGTCAGATTTTTGCTGAAATTGTGACTGCGCGGCTTAGGGATTTTTTGAAAAAAAAGTTGTTCAGATGTCGAGGGCTAATTCTGTTTCCGATGATAAAAACACATCCGTTTCCACCAAAAAAGCTTTCAGAAGATCGTTAGCAGAAGTTTGGCAACCTTTGTGATTGAATTGCAAAACGTCAGATTTTTGCTGAATTTGTGACCGCGCGGCTTAGGGATTTTTTTTTTTTTAAAGATGTTCAGACGTCGAGGGCTAATTCTGTTTCCGATGATAAAAACCCATCCGTTTCCACCAAAAAAGCTTTCAGAAGATCGTTTGCAGTAGTTTGGCAACATTTGTGAGTGAATTGCAAAACATCAGATTTTTGCTGAAATTGTGACCGCGCGGCTTATGGATTTTTTTTTTTTTTAAAAGTTGTTCAGACGTCGAGGGCTAATTCTGTTTCCGATGATAAAAACCCATCCGTTTGCACCAAAAAAGCTTTCAGAAGATCGTTTGCAGAAGTTTGGCAACATTTGTGAGTGAATTGCAAAACGTCAGATTTTTGCTGAAATTGTGACCGCGCGGCTTAGGGATTTTTTGAAAAAAAAGTTGTTCAGACGTCGAGGGCTAATTCTGTTTCCGATGATAAAAACCCATCTGTTTCCACCAAAAAAGCTTTCAGGGGATCGTTTGCAACAGTTTGGGACCATTTTGGAGTTAATTGCAAAATGTCAGATTTTTGCTGAAATTGTGACCGCGCGGCTTAGGGATTTTTTTTTAAAAAAAGTTGTTCAGACGTCGAGGGATAATTCTGTTTCCGATGATAAAAACCCATCCGTTTGCAACAAAAAAGCTTTCAGAAGATCGTTAGCAGAAGTTTGGCAACATTTGTGAGTGAATTGCAAAACATCAGATTTTTGCTGAAATTGTGACCGCGCGGCTTAGGGATTTTTTTTTTTAAAAAAAGTTGTTCAGACTTCGAGGGCTAATTCTGTTTCCGATGATAAAAACCCATCTGTTTCCACCAAAAAAGCTTTCAGGGGATCGTTTGCAACAGTTTGGGACCATTTTTGAGTGAATTGCAAAATGTCAGATTTTTGCTGAAATTGTGACCGCGCGGCTTAGGGATTTTTTTTTAAAAAAAAGTTGTTCAGACGTCGAGGGATAATTCTGTTTCCGATGATAAAAACCCATCCGTTTCCACCAAAAAAGCTTTCAGGGGATCGTTTGCAACAGTTTGGCAACATTTTTGAGTGAATTGAAAAACGTCAGATTTTTACTGTAATTGTGACCGCGCGGCTTAGGGATTTTTTTTTTTTAAAGTTGTTCAGACATCGAGGGCTAATTCTGTTTCTGATGATAAAAACCCATCTGTTTCTACCAAAAAAGCTTTCAGAAGATCGTTTGCAGTAGTTTGGCAACATTTGTGAGTGAATTGCAAAATGTCAGATTTTTGCTGAAATTGTGACTGCGCGGCTTAGGGATTTTTTGAAAAAAAAGTTGTTCAGATGTCGAGGGCTAATTCTGTTTCCGATGATAAAAACACATCCGTTTCCACCAAAAAAGCTTTCAGAAGATCGTTAGCAGAAGTTTGGCAACCTTTGTGATTGAATTGCAAAACGTCAGATTTTTGCTGAATTTGTGACCGCGCGGCTTAGGGATTTTTTTTTTTTTAAAGATGTTCAGACGTCGAGGGCTAATTCTGTTTCCGATGATAAAAACACATCCGTTTCCACCAAAAAAGCTTTCAGAAGATCGTTTGCAGTAGTTTGGCAACATTTGTGAGTGAATTGCAAAACGTCAGATTTTTGCTGAAATTGTGACCGCGCGGCTTAGGGATTTTTTTTTTTTTTAAAAGTTGTTCAGACGTCGAGGGCTAATTCTGTTTCCGATGATAAAAACCCATCCGTTTGCACCAAAAAAGCTTTCAGAAGATCGTTTGCAGAAGTTTGGCAACATTTGTGAGTGAATTGCAAAACGTCAGATTTTTGCTGAAATTGTGACCGCGCGGCTTAGGGATTTTTTGAAAAAAAAGTTGTTCAGACGTCGAGGGCTAATTCTGTTTCCGATGATAAAAACCCATCTGTTTCCACCAAAAAAGCTTTCAGGGGATCGTTTGCAACAGTTTGGGACCATTTTTGAGTTAATTGCAAAATGTCAGATTTTTGCTGAAATTGTGACCGCGCGGCTTAGGGATTTTTTTTTAAAAAAAGTTGTTCAGACGTCGAGGGATAATTCTGTTTCCGATGATAAAAACCCATCCGTTTGCAACAAAAAAGCTTTCAGAAGATCGTTAGCAGAAGTTTGGCAACATTTGTGAGTGAATTGCAAAACATCAGATTTTTGCTGAAATTGTGACCGCGCGGCTTAGGGATTTTTTTTTTTAAAAAAAGTTGTTCAGACTTCGAGGGCTAATTCTGTTTCCGATGATAAAAACCCATCTGTTTCCACCAAAAAAGCTTTCAGGGGATCGTTTGCAACAGTTTGGGACCATTTTTGAGTGAATTGCAAAATGTCAGATTTTTGCTGAAATTGTGACCGCGCGGCTTAGGGATTTTTTTTTAAAAAAAAGTTGTTCAGACGTCGAGGGATAATTCTGTTTCCGATGATAAAAACCCATCCGTTTCCACCAAAAAAGCTTTCAGGGGATCGTTTGCAACAGTTTGGCAACATTTTTGAGTGAATTGAAAAACGTCAGATTTTTACTGTAATTGTGACCGCGCGGCTTAGGGATTTTTTTTTTTTAAAGTTGTTCAGACATCGAGGGCTAATTCTGTTTCTGATGATAAAAACCCATCTGTTTCTACCAAAAAAGCTTTCAGAAGATCGTTTGCAGTAGTTTGGCAACATTTGTGAGTGAATTGCAAAATGTCAGATTTTTGCTGAAATTGTGACTGCGCGGCTTAGGGATTTTTTGAAAAAAAAGTTGTTCAGATGTCGAGGGCTAATTCTGTTTCCGATGATAAAAACACATCCGTTTCCACCAAAAAAGCTTTCAGAAGATCGTTAGCAGAAGTTTGGCAACCTTTGTGATTGAATTGCAAAACGTCAGATTTTTGCTGAATTTGTGACCGCGCGGCTTAGGGATTTTTTTTTTTTTAAAGATGTTCAGACGTCGAGGGCTAATTCTGTTTCCGATGATAAAAACCCATCCGTTTCCACCAAAAAAGCTTTCAGAAGATCGTTTGCAGTAGTTTGGCAACATTTGTGAGTGAATTGCAAAATGTCAGATTTTTGCTGAAATTGTGACCGTGCGGCTTAGGGATTTTTTCAAAAATAGTTGATCAGACGTCGAGGGCTAATTCTGTTTCCGATGATAAAAACCCATCCGTTTCCACCAAAAAAGCTTTCAGAAGATCGTTTGCAGAAGTTTGGCAACATTTGTGAGTGAATTGCAAAATGTCAGATTTTTGCTAAAATTGTGACCGCGCGGCTTAGGGATTTTTTGAAAAAAAAGTTGTTCAGATGTCGAGGGCTAATTCTGTTTCCGATGATAAAAACACATCCGTTTCCACCAAAAAAGCTTTCAGAAGATCATTAGCAGAAGTTTGGCAACATTTGTGAGTGAATTGCAAAACATCAGATTTTTTCTGAATTTGTGACCGCGCGGCTTAGGGATTTTTTTTTTTTTTAAGTTGTTCAGACGTCGAGGGCTAATTCTGTTTCCGATGATAAAAACCCATCCGTTTGCACCAAAAAAGCTTTCAGAAGATCGTTTTCAGAAGTTTGGCAACATTTGTGAGTGAATTGCAAAACGTCAGATTTTTGCTGAAATTGTGACCGCGCGGCGTAGGGATTTTTTGAAAAAAAAGTTGTTCAGACGTCGAGGGCTAATTCTGTTTCCGATGATAAAAACCCATCTGTTTCCACCAAAAAAGCTTTCAGGGGATCGTTTGCAACAGTTTGGGACCATTTTTGAGTTAATTGCAAAATGTCAGATTTTTGCTGAAATTGTGACCGCGCGGCTTAGGGATTTTTTTTTAAAAAAAGTTGTTCAGACGTCAAGGGATAATTCTGTTTCCGATGATAAAAACCCATCCGTTTGGAACAAAAAAGCTTTCAGAAGATCGTTTGCAGAAGTTTGGCAACATTTGTGAGTGAATTGCAAAACGTCTGATTTTTGCTGAAACTGTGACCGCGCGGCTTAGGGATTTTTTCAAAAAAAGTTGCTCAGACGTTGAGGGCTAATTCTGTTTCCGATGATAAAAACCCATCTGTTTCCTCCAAAAAAGATTTCAGAAGATCATTTGCAGAAGTTTGGCAACATTTGTGAGTGAATTGCAAAACGTCAGATTTTTGCTGAAATTGTGACCGCGCGGCTTAGGGATTTTTTGAAAAAAAAGTTGTTCAGACGTCGAGGGCTAATTCTGTTTCCGATGATAAAAACCCATCTGTTTCCATCAAAAAAGCATTCAGGGGATCGTTTGCAACAGTTTGGGACCATTTTTGAGTGAATTGCAAAATGTCAGATTTTTTCTGAATTTGTGATCGCGCGGCTTAGGGATTTTTTCAAAAAAATGTTGTTCAGACGTCGAGGGCTAATTCTGTTTCCAATGATAAAAACCCATCCGTTTCCACCAAAAAAGCTTTCAGAAGATTGTTTGCAGAAGTTTGGCAACATTTGTGAGTGAATTGCAAAATGTCAGATTTTTTCTGAATTTGTGACCGCGCGGCTTAGGGATTTTTTTTTTTTAAAAAGCTGTTCAGACGTCGAGGGCTAATTCTGTTTCCGATGATAAAAACCCATCCGTTTCCACCAAAAAAGCTTTCAGAAATCGTTTGCAGAAGTTTGGCAACATTTGTGAGTGAATTGCAAAACGTCAGATTTTTGCTGAAATTGTGACCGCGCGGCTTACGGATTTTTTGAAAAAAAAGTTGTTCAGACGTCGAGGGCTAATTCTGTTTCCGATGATAAAAACCCATCTGTTTCCACCAAAAAAGCTTTCAGGGGATCGTTTGCAACAGTTTGGGACCATTTTTGAGTTAATTGCAAAATGTCAGATTTTTGCTGAAATTGTGACCGCGCGGCTTAGGGATTTTTTTTTTTAAAAAGTTGTTCAGACGTCAAGGGATAATTCTGTTTCCGATGATAAAAACCCATCCGTTTGCAACAAAAAAGCTTTCAGAAGATCGTTTGCAGAAGTTTGGCAACATTTGTGAGTGAATTGCAAAACGTCTGATTTTTGCTGAAACTGTGACCGCGCGGCTTAGGGATTTTTTCAAAAAAAGTTGCTCAGACGTTGAGGGCTAATTCTGTTTCCGATGATAAAAACCCATCTGTTTCCTCCAAAAAAGATTTCAGAAGATCATTTGCAGAAGTTTGGCAACATTTGTGAGTGAATTGCAAAACGTCAGATTTTTGCTGAAATTGTGACCGCGCGGCTTAGGGATTTTTTGAAAAAAAAGTTGTTCAGACGTCGAGGGCTAATTCTGTTTCCGATGATAAAAACCCATCTGTTTCCATCAAAAAAGCATTCAGGGGATCGTTTGCAACAGTTTGGGACCATTTTTGAGTGAATTGCAAAATGTCAGATTTTTTCTGAATTTGTGACCGCGCGGCTTAGGGATTTTTTCAAAAAAATGTTGTTCAGACGTCGAGGGCTAATTCTGTTTCCAATGATAAAAACCCATCCGTTTCCACCAAAAAAGCTTTCAGAAGATTGTTTGCAGAAGTTTGGCAACATTTGTGAGTGAATTGCAAAATGTCAGATTTTTTCTGAATTTGTGACCGCGCGGCTTAGGGATTTTTTTTTTAAAAAAAGCTGTTCAGACGTCGAGGGCTAATTCTGTTTCCGATGATAAAAACCCATCCGTTTCCACCAAAAAAGCTTTCAGAAATCGTTTGCAGAAGTTTGGCAACATTTGTGAGTGAATTGCAAAACGTCAGATTTTTGCTGAAATTGTGACCGCGCGGCTTAGGGATTTTTTGAAAAAAAAGTTGTTCAGACGTCGAGGGCTAATTCTTTTTCCGATGATAAAAACCCATCTGTTTCCACAAAAAAAGCTTTCAGGGGATCGTTTGCAACAGTTTGGGACCATTTTTGAGTGAATTGCAAAATGTCAGATATTTGCTGAAATTGTGACCGCGCGGCTTAGGGATTTTTTTTTAAAAAAAAGTTGTTCAGACGTCGAGGGATAATTCTGTTTCCGATGATAAAAACCCATCCGTTTCCACCAAAAAAGCTTTCAGGGGATCGTTTGCAACAGTTTGGCAACATTTTTGAGTGAATTGAAAAACGTCAGATTTTTAATGTAATTGTGACCGCGCGGCTTAGGGATTTTTTTTTTTTAAAGTTGTTCAGACATCGAGGGCTAATTCTGTTTCCGATGATAAAAACCCATCTGTTTCCACCAAAAAAGCTTTCAGGGGATCGTTTGCAACAGTTTGGGACCATTTTTGAGTGAATTGCAAAATGTCAGATTTTTGCTGAAATTGTGACCGCGCGGCTTAGGGATTTTTTTTTAAAAAAATGTTGTTCAGACGTCGAGGGCTAATTCTGTTTCCGATGATAAAAACCCATCCGTTTCCACCAAAAAAGCTTTCAGAAGATCGTTTGCAGAAGTTTGGCAACATTTGTGAGTGAATTGCAAAATGTCAGATTTTTGCTGAAATTGTGACCGCGCGGCTTAGGGATTTTTTGAAAAAAAAGTTGTTCAGATGTTGAGGGCTAATTCTGTTTCCGATGATAAAAACACATCCGTTTCCACCAAAAAAGCTTTCAGAAGATCGTTAGCAGAAGTTTGGCAACATTTGTGAGTGAATTGCAAAACATCAGATTTTTGCTGAAATTGTGACCGCGCGGCTTAGGGATTTTTTTTTTTTTTTAAAGTTGTTCAGACGTCGAGGGCTAATTCTGTTTCCGATGATAAAAACCCATCCGTTTGCACCAAAAAAGCTTTCAGAAGATCGTTTGCAGAAGTTTGGCAACATTTGTGAGTGAATTGCAAAACGTCAGATTTTTGCTGAAATTGTGACCGCGCGGCTTAGGGATTTTTTGAAAAAAAAGTTGTTCAGACGTCGAGGGCTAATTCTGTTTCCGATGATAAAAACCCATCTGTTTCCACCAAAAAAGCTTTCAGGGGATCGTTTGCAACAGTTTGGGACCATTTTTGAGTTAATTGCAAAATGTCAGATTTTTGCTGAAATTGTGACCGCGCGGCTTAGGGATTTTTTTTTTTAAAAAGTTGTTCAGACGTCGAGGGATAATTCTGTTTCCGATGATAAAAACCCATCCGTTTGCAACAAAAAAGCTTTCAGAAGATCGTTAGCAGAAGTTTGGCAACATTTGTGAGTGAATTGCAAAACATCAGATTTTTGCTGAAATTGTGACCGCGCGGCTTAGGGATTTTTTTTTTAAAAAAAAGTTGTTCAGACTTCGAGGGCTAATTCTGTTTCCGATGATAAAAACCCATCTGTTTCCACCAAAAAAGCTTTCAGGGGATCGTTTGCAACAGTTTGGGACCATTTTTGAGTGAATTGCAAAATGTCAGATTTTTGCTGAAATTGTGACCGCGCGGCTTAGGGATTTTTTTTTTAAAAAAAGTTGTTCAGACGTCGAGGGATAATTCTGTTTCCGATGATAAAAACCCATCCGTTTCCACCAAAAAAGCTTTCAGGGGATCGTTTGCAACAGTTTGGCAACATTTTTGAGTGAATTGAAAAACGTCAGATTTTTACTGTAATTGTGACCGCGCGGCTTAGGGATTTTTTTTTTTAAAAGTTGTTCAGACATCGAGGGCTAATTCTGTTTCCGATGATAAAAACCCATCTGTTTCTACCAAAAAAGCTTTCAGAAGATCGTTTGCAGTAGTTTGGCAACATTTGTGAGTGAATTGCAAAATGTCAGATTTTTGCTGAAATTGTGACTGCGCGGCTTAGGGATTTTTTGAAAAAAAAGTTGTTCAGATGTCGAGGGCTAATTCTGTTTCCGATGATAAAAACACATCCGTTTCCACCAAAAAAGCTTTCAGAAGATCGTTAGCAGAAGTTTGGCAACCTTTGTGATTGAATTGCAAAACGTCAGATTTTTGCTGAATTTGTGACCGCGCGGCTTAGGGATTTTTTTTTTTTTAAAGATGTTCAGACGTCGAGGGCTAATTCTGTTTCCGATGATAAAAACCCATCCGTTTCCACCAAAAAAGCTTTCAGAAGATCGTTTGCAGTAGTTTGGCAACATTTGTGAGTGAATTGCAAAATGTCAGATTTTTGCTGAAATTGTGACCGTGCGGCTTAGGGATTTTTTCAAAAATAGTTGATCAGACGTCGAGGGCTAATTCTGTTTCCGATGATAAAAACCCATCCGTTTCCACCAAAAAAGCTTTCAGAAGATCGTTTGCAGAAGTTTGGCAACATTTGTGAGTGAATTGCAAAATGTCAGATTTTTGCTAAAATTGTGACCGCGCGGCTTAGGGATTTTTTGAAAAAAAAGTTGTTCAGATGTCGAGGGCTAATTCTGTTTCCGATGATAAAAACACATCCGTTTCCACCAAAAAAGCTTTCAGAAGATCGTTTGCAGAAGTTTGGCAACATTTGTGAGTGAATTGCAAAATGTCAGATTTTTGCTAAAATTGTGACCGCGCGGCTTAGGGATTTTTTGAAAAAAAAGTTGTTCAGATGTCGAGGGCTAATTCTGTTTCCGATGATAAAAACACATCCGTTTCCACCAAAAAAGCTTTCAGAAGATCGTTAGCAGAAGTTTGGCAACATTTGTGAGTGAATTGCAAAACATCAGATTTTTTCTGAATTTGTGACCGCGCGGCTTAGGGATTTTTTTTTTTTTTTAAGTTGTTCAGACGTCGAGGGCTAATTCTGTTTCCGACGATAAAAACCCATCCGTTTGCACCAAAAAAGCTTTCAGAAGATCGTTTTCAGAAGTTTGGCAACATTTGTGAGTGAATTGCAAAACGTCAGATTTTTGCTGAAATTGTGACCGCGCGGCTTAGGGATTTTTTGAAAAAAAAGTTGTTCAGACGTCGAGGGCTAATTCTGTTTCCGATGATAAAAACCCATCTGTTTCCACAAAAAAGCTTTCAGGGGACCGTTTGCAACAGTTTGGGACCATTTTTGAGTTAATTGCAAAATGTCAGATTTTTGCTGAAATTGTGACCGCGCGGCTTAGGGATTTTTTTTTTAAAAAAGTTGTTCAGACGTCAAGGGATAATTCTGTTTCCGATGATAAAAACCCATCCGTTTGCAACAAAAAAGCTTTCAGAAGATCGTTTGCAGAAGTTTGGCAACATTTGTGAGTGAATTGCAAAACGTCTGATTTTTGCTGAAACTGTGACCGCGCGGCTTAGGGATTTTTTCAAAAAAAGTTGCTCAGACGTTGAGGGCTAATTCTGTTTCCGATGATAAAAACCCATCTGTTTCCTCCAAAAAAGATTTCAGAAGATCATTTGCAGAAGTTTGGCAACATTTGTGAGTGAATTGCAAAACGTCAGATTTTTGCTGAAATTGTGACCGCGCGGCTTAGGGATTTTTTGAAAAAAAAGTTGTTCAGACGTCGAGGGCTAATTCTGTTTCCGATGATAAAAACCCATCTGTTTCCATCAAAAAAGCATTCAGGGGATCGTTTGCAACAGTTTGGGACCATTTTTGAGTGAATTGCAAAATGTCAGATTTTTTCTGAATTTGTGACCGCGCGGCTTAGGGATTTTTTCAAAAAAATGTTGTTCAGACGTCGAGGGCTAATTCTGTTTCCAATGATAAAAACCCATCCGTTTCCACCAAAAAAGCTTTCAGAAGATTGTTTGCAGAAGTTTGGCAACATTTGTGAGTGAATTGCAAAATGTCAGATTTTTTCTGAATTTGTGACCGCGCGGCTTAGGGATTTTTTTTTTAAAAAAAGCTGTTCAGACGTCGAGGGCTAATTCTGTTTCCGATGATAAAAACCCATCCGTTTCCACCAAAAAAGCTTTCAGAAGATCGTTTGCAGAAGTTTGGCAACATTTGTGAGTGAATTGCAAAACGTCAGATTTTTGCTGAAATTGTGACCGCGCGGCTTAGGGATTTTTTGAAAAAAAAGTTGTTCAGACGTCGAGGGCTAATTCTGTTTCCGATGATAAAAACCCATCTGTTTCCACAAAAAAAGCTTTCAGGGGATCGTTTGCAACAGTTTGGGACCATTTTTGAGTGAATTGCAAAATGTCAGATTTTTGCTGAAATTGTGACCGCGCGGCTTAGGGATTTTTTTTAAAAAAAAAGTTGTTCAGACGTCGAGGGATAATTCTGTTTCCGATGATAAAAACCCATCCGTTTCCACCAAAAAAGCTTTCAGGGGATCGTTTGCAACAGTTTGGCAACATTTTTGAGTGAATTGAAAAACGTCAGATTTTTACTGAAATTGTGACCGCGCGGCTTAGGGATTTTTTTTTTTTAAAGTTGTTCAGACATCGAGGGCTAATTCTGTTTCCGATGATAAAAACCCATCCGTTTCTACCAAAAAAGCTTTCAGAAGATCGTTTGCAGTAGTTTGGCAACATTTGTGAGTGAATTGCAAAATGTCAGATTTTTGCTGAAATTGTGACCGCGCGTCTTAGGGATTTTTTGAAAAAAAAGTTGTTCAGATGTCGAGGGCTAATTCTGTTTCCGATGATAAAAACACATCCGTTTCCACCAAAAAAGCTTTCAGAAGATCGTTTGCAGTAGTTTGGCAACATTTGTGAGTGAATTGCAAAATGTCAGATTTTTGCTGAAATTGTGACCGTGCGGCTTAGGGATTTTTTCAAAAGTAGTTGCTCAGACGTCGAGGGCTAATTCTGTTTCCGATGATAAAAACCCATCCGTTTCCACCAAAAAAGCTTTCAGAAGATCGTTTGCAGAAGTTTGGCAACATTTGTGAGTGAATTGCAAAACGTCAGATTTTTGCTGAAATTGTGACCGCGCGGCTTAGGGATTTTTTGAAAAAAGAGTTGTTCAGATGTCGAGGGCTAATTCTGTTTCCGATGATAAAAACACATCCGTTTCCACCAAAAAAGCTTTCAGAATATCGTTAGCAGAAGTTTGGCAACATTTGTGAGTGAATTGCAAAACATCAGATTTTTGCTGAAATTGTGACCGCGCGGCTTAGGGATTTTTTTTTTTTTTTAAAGTTGTTCAGACGTCGAGGGCTAATTCTGTTTCCGATGATAAAAACCCATCTGTTTCCACCAAAAAAGCTTTCAGGGGATCGTTTGCAACAGTTTGGGACCATTTTTGAGTGAATTGCAAAATGTCAGATTTTTGCTGAAATTGTGACCGCGCGGCTTAGGGATTTTTTTTTTTAAAAAAGTTGTTCAGACGTCGAGGGCTAATTCTGTTTCCGATGATAAAAACCCATCCGTTTCCACCAAAAAAGCTTTCAGAAGATCGTTTGCAGAAGTTTGGCAACATTTGTGAGTGAATTGCAAAACGTCAGATTTTTACTGAAATTGTGACCGCGCGGCTTAGGGATTTTTTTTTTTTAAAGTTGTTCAGACATCGAGGGCTAATTCTGTTTCCGATGATAAAAACCCATCCGTTTCTACCAAAAAAGCTTTCAGAAGATCGTTTGCAGTAGTTTGGCAACATTTGTGAGTGAATTGCAAAATGTCAGATTTTTGCTGAAATTGTGACCGCGCGTCTTAGGGATTTTTTGAAAAAAAAGTTGTTCAGATGTCGAGGGCTAATTCTGTTTCCGATGATAAAAACACATCCGTTTCCACCAAAAAAGCTTTCAGAAGATCGTTTGCAGTAGTTTGGCAACATTTGTGAGTGAATTGCAAAATGTCAGATTTTTGCTGAAATTGTGACCGTGCGGCTTAGGGATTTTTTCAAAAGTAGTTGCTCAGACGTCGAGGGCTAATTCTGTTTCCGATGATAAAAACCCATCCGTTTCCACCAAAAAAGCTTTCAGAAGATCGTTTGCAGAAGTTTGGCAACATTTGTGAGTGAATTGCAAAACGTCAGATTTTTGCTGAAATTGTGACCGCGCGGCTTAGGGATTTTTTGAAAAAAGAGTTGTTCAGATGTCGAGGGCTAATTCTGTTTCCGATGATAAAAACACATCCGTTTGCACCAAAAAAGCTTTCAGAATATCGTTAGCAGAAGTTTGGCAACATTTGTGAGTGAATTGCAAAACATCAGATTTTTGCTGAAATTGTGACCGCGCGGCTTAGGGATTTTTTTTTTTTTTAAAGTTGTTCAGACGTCGAGGGCTAATTCTGTTTCCGATGATAAAAACCCATCTGTTTCCACCAAAAAAGCTTTCAGGGGATCGTTTGCAACAGTTTGGGACCATTTTTGAGTGAATTGCAAAATGTCAGATTTTTGCTGAAATTGTGACCGCGCGGCTTAGGGATTTTTTTTTAAAAAAAAGTTGTTCAGACGTCGAGGGCTAATTCTGTTTCCGATGATAAAAACCCATCCGTTTCCACCAAAAAAGCTTTCAGAAGATCGTTTGCAGAAGTTTGGCAACATTTGTGAGTGAATTGCAAAACGATAGATTTTTGCTGAAATTGTGACCGCACGGCTTAGGGATTTTTTGAAAAAAAAGTTATTCAGATGTCGAGGGCTAATTCTGTTTCCGATGATAAAAACACATCCGTTTCCACCAAAAAAGCTTTCAGAAGATCATTTGCAGAAGTTTGGCAACATTTGTGAGTGAATTGCAAAACGTCAGATTTTTGCTGAAATTGTGACCGCGCGGCTTAGGGATTTTTTTTTTTAAAAAAGTTGTTCAGACGTCGAGGGCTAATTCTGTTTCCGATGATAAAAACACATCTGTTTCCATCAAAAAAGCATTCAGGGGATCGTTTGCAACAGTTTGGGACCATTTTTGAGTGAATTGCAAAACGTCAGATTTTTGCTGAATTTGTGACCGCGCGGCTTAGGGATTTTTTGAAAAAAATGTTGTTCAGACGTCGAGGGCTAATTCTGTTTCCGATGATAAAAACCCATCTGTTTCCACCAAAAAAGCTTTCAGGGGATCGTATGCAACAGTTTGGGACCATTTTTGAGTGAATTGCAAAATGTCAGATTTTTGCTGAAATTGTGACCGCGCGGCTTAGAGATTTTTTTTTTTAAAAAAAGTTGTTCAGACGTCGAGGGCTAATTCTGTTTCCGATGATAAAAACCCATCCGTTTCCACCAAAAAAGCTTTCAGAAGATCGTTTGCAGAAGTTTGGCAACATTTGTGAGTAAATTGCAAAACGTCAGATTTTTGCTGAAATTGTGACCGCGCGGCTTAGGGATTTTTTGAAAAAAAAGTTGTTCAGATGTCGAGGGCTAATTCTGTTTCCGATGATAAAAACACATCCGTTTCCACCAAAAAAGCTTTCAGAAGATCATTTGCAGAAGTTTGGCAACATTTGTGAGTGAATTGCAAAACGTCAGATTTTTGCTGAAATTGTGACCGCGCGGCTTAGGGATTTTTTTTTTAAAAAAAGTTGTTCAGACGTCGAGGGCTAATTCTGTTTCCGATGATAAAAACGCATCTGTTTCCATCAAAAAAGCATTCAGGGGATCGTTTGCAACAGTTTGGGACCATTTTTGAGTGAATTGCAAAACGTCAGATTTTTGCTGAATTTGTGACCGCGCGGCTTAGGGATTTTTTGAAAAAAATGTTGTTCAGACGTCAAGGGCTAATTCTGTTTCCGATGATAAAAACCCATCCGTTTCCACCAAAAAAGCTTTCAGAAGATTGTTTGCAGAAGTTTGGCAACATTTGTGAGTGAATTGCAAAATGTCAGATTTTTGCTGAAATTGTGACTGCGCGGCTTAGGGATTTTTTGAAAAAAATGTTGTTCAGACGTCGAGGGCTAATTCTGTTTCCGATGATAAAAACCCATCTGTTTCCACAAAAAAAGCTTTCAGGGGATCGTTTGCAACAGTTTGGGACCATTTTTGAGTGAATTGCAAAATGTCAGATTTTTGCTGAAATTGTGACCGCGCGGCTTAGGGATTTTTTTTTTAAAAAAAGTTGTTCAGACGTCGAGGGCTAATTCTGTTTCCGATGATAAAAACCCATCCGTTTCCACCAAAAAAGCTTTCAGAAGATCGTTTGCAGAAGTTTGGCAACATTTGTGAGTGAATTGCAAAACGATAGATTTTTGCTGAAATTGTGACCGCGCGGCTTAGGGATTTTTTGAAAAAAAAGTTGTTCAGATGTCGAGGGCTAATTCTGTTTCCGATGATAAAAACACATCCGTTTCCACCAAAAAAGCTTTCAGAAGATCATTTGCAGAAGTTTGGCAACATTTGTGAGTGAATTGCAAAACGTCAGATTTTTTCTGAATTTGTGACCGCGCGGCTTAGGGATTTTTTCAAAAAAATGTTGTTCAGACGTCGAGGGCTAATTCTGTTTCCGATGATAAAAACCCATCCGTTTCCACCAAAAAAGCTTTCAGAAGATTGTTTGGAGAAGTTTGGCAACATTTGTGAGTGAATTGCAAAATGTCAGATTTTTTCTGAATTTGTGACCGCGCGGCTTAGGGATTTTTTCAAAAAAATGTTGTTCAGACGTCGAGGGCTAATTCTGTTTCCGATGATAAAAACCCATCCGTTTCCACCAAAAAAGCTTTCAGGGGATCGTTTGCAACAGTTTGGCAACATTTTTGAGTGAATTGAAAAACGTCAGATTTTTACTGAAATTGTGACCGCGCGGCTTAGGGATTTTTTTTTTTAAAGTTGTTCAGACATCGAGGGCTAATTCTGTTTCCGATGATAAAAACCCATCCGTTTCTACCAAAAAAGCTTTCAGAAGATCGTTTGCAGTAGTTTGGCAACATTTGTGAGTGAATTGCAAAATGTCAGATTTTTGCTGAAATTGTGACCGCGCGGCTTAGGGATTTTTTGAAAAAAAAGTTGTTCAGATGTCGAGGGCTAATTCTGTTTCCGATGATAAAAACACATCCGTTTCCACCAAAAAAGCTTTCAGAAGATCGTTAGCAGAAGTTTGGCAACATTTGTGAGTGAATTGCAAAACGTCAGATTTTTACTGAAATTGTGACTGTGCGGCTTCGGGATTTTTTTTTTTAAAGTTGTTCAGACGTTGAGGGCTAATTCTGTTTCCGATGATAAAAACCCATCCGTTTCCACCAAAAAAGCTTTCAGAAGATCGTTTGCAGTAGTTTGGCAACATTTGTGAGTGAATTGCAAAATGTCAGATTTTTGCTGAAATTGTGACCGCGCGGCTTAGGGATTTTTTGAAAAAAAAGTTGTTCAGATGTCGAGGGCTAATTCTGTTTCCGATGATAAAAACACATCCGTTTCCACCAAAAAAGCTTTCAGAAGATCGTTAGCAGAAGTTTGGCAACATTTGTGAGTGAATTGCAAAACGTCAGATTTTTGCTGAAATTGTGACCGAGCGGCTTAGGAATTTTTTTTTAAAAAAAAGTTGTTCAGACTTCGAGGGCTAATTCTGTTTCCGATGATAAAAACCCATCCGTTTCCACCAAAAAAGCTTTCAGAAGATTGTTTGCAGAAGTTTGGCAACATTTGTGAGTGAATTGGAAAACGTCAGATTTTTGCTGAAATTGTGACCGCGCGGCTTATGGATTTTTTGAAAAAAAAGTTGTTCAGACGTCGAGGGCTAATTCTGTTTCCACCAAAAAAGCTTTCAGGGGATCGTTTGCAACAGTTTGGGACCATTTTTGACTTAATTGCAAAATGTCAGATTTTTGCTGAAATTGTGACCGCGCGGCTTAGGGATTTTTTTTTAAAAAAAAGTTGTTCAGACGTCTAGGGATAATTCTGTTTCCGATGATAAAAACCCATCCGTTTGCAACAAAAAAGCTTTCAGAAGATCGTTTGCAGAGGTTTGGCAACATTTGTGAGTGAATTGCAAAACGTCAGATTTTTGCTGAAACTGTGACCGCGCGGCTTAGGTTTTTTTTCAAAAAAAGTTGCTCAGACGTTGAGGGCTAATTCTGTTTCCGATGATAAAAACCCATCTGTTTCCACCAAAAAAGCTTTCAGAAGATCATTTGCAGAAGTTTGGCAACATTTGTGAGTGAATTGCAAAACGTCAGATGTTTGCTGAAATTGTGACCGCGCGGCTTAGGTATTTTTTGAAAAAAAAGTTATTCAGACGTCGAGGTCTAATTCTGTTTCCGATGATAAAAACCCATCTGTTTCCATCAAAAAAGCATTCAGGGGATCGTTTGCAACAGTTTGGGACCATTTTTGAGTGAATTGCAAAACGTCAGATTTTTGCTGAATTTGTGACCGCGCGGCTTAGGGATTTTTTCAAAAAAATGTTGTTCAGACATCGAGGGCTAATTCTGTTTCCGATGATAAAAACCCATCCGTTTCCACCAAAAAAGCTTTCAGAAGATCGTTTGCAGTAGTTTGGCAACACTTGTGAGTGAATTGCAAAATGTCAGATTTTTGCTGAAATTGTGACCGTGCGGCTTAGGGATTTTTTCAAAAATAATTGCTCAGACGTCGAGGGCTAATTCTGTTTCCGATGATAAAAACCCATCCGTTTCCACCAAAAAAGCTTTCAGAAGATCGTTTGCAGAAGTTTGGCAACATTTGTGAGTGAATTGCAAAATGTCAGATTTTTGCTGAAATTGTGACCGCGCGGCTTAGGGATTTTTTGAAAAAAAAGTTGTTCAGATGTCGAGGGCTAATTCTGTTTCCGATGATAAAAACACATCCGTTTCCACCAAAAAAGCTTTCAGAAGATCGTTAGCAGAAGTTTGGCAACATTTGTGAGTGAATTGCAAAACATCAGATTTTTTCTGAATTTGTGACCGCGCGGCTTAGGGATTTTTTTTTTTTTTTAAAGTTGTTCAGACGTCGAGGGCTAATTCTGTTTCCGATGATAAAAACCCATCCGTTTGCACCAAAAAAGCTTTCAGAAGATCGTTTGCAGAAGTTTGGCAACATTTGTGAGTGAATTGCAAAACGTCAGATTTTTGCTGAAATTGTGACCGCGCGGCTTAGGGATTTTTTGAAAAAAAAGTTGTTCAGACGTCGAGGGCTAATTCTGTTTCCGATGATAAAAACCCATCTGTTTCCACCAAAAAAGCTTTCAGGGGATCGTTTGCAACAGTTTGGGACCATTTTTGAGTTAATTGCAAAATGTCAGATTTTTGCTGAAATTGTGACCGCGCGGCTTAGGGATTTTTTTTTAAAAAAAGTTGTTCAGACGTCAAGGGATAATTCTGTTTCCGATGATAAAAACCCATCCGTTTGCAACAAAAAAGCTTTCAGAAGATCGTTTGCAGAAGTTTGGCAACATTTGTGAGTGAATTGCAAAACGTCTGATTTTTGCTGAAACTGTGACCGCGCGGCTTAGGGATTTTTTTTAAAAAAGTTGCTCAGACGTTGAGGGCTAATTCTGTTTCCGATGATAAAAACCCATCTGTTTCCTCCAAAAAAGATTTCAGAAGATCATTTGCTGAAGTTTGGCAACATTTGTGAGTGAATTGCAAAACGTCAGATTTTTGCTGAAATTGTGACCGCGCGGCTTAGGGATTTTTTGAAAAAAAAGTTGTTCAGACGTCGAGGGCTAATTCTGTTTCCGATGATAAAAACCCATCTGTTTCCATCAAAAAAGCATTCCGGGGATCGTTTGCAACAGTTTGGGACCATTTTTGAGTGAATTGCAAAATGTCAGATTTTTTCTGAATTTGTGACCGCGCGGCTTAGGGATTTTTTGAAAAAAATGTTGTTCAGACGTCGAGGGCTAATTCTGTTTCCGATGATAAAAACCCATCCGTTTCCACCAAAAAAGCTTTCAGAAGATCGTTTGCAGTAGTTTGGCAACATTTGTGAGTGAATTGCAAAATGTCAGATTTTTGCTGAAATTGTGACCGCGCGGCTTAGGGATTTTTTGAAAAAAAAGTTGTTCAGATGTCGAGGGCTAATTCTGTTTCCGATGATAAAAACACATCCGTTTCCACCAAAAAAGCTTTCAGAAGATGGTTTGCAGAAGTTTGGCAACATTTGTGAGTGAATTGCAAAACGTCAGATTTTTGCTGAAATTGTGACCGCGCGGCTTAGGGATTTTTTGAAAAAAAAGTTGTTCAGACGTCGAGGGCTAATTCTGTTTCCACCAAAAAAGCTTTCAGGGGATCGTTTGCAACAGTTTGGGACCATTTTTGACTTAATTGCAAAATGTCAGATTTTTGCTGAAATTGTGACCGCGCGGCTTAGGGATTTTTTTTTAAAAAAAAGTTGTTCAGACGTCTAGGGATAATTCTGTTTCCGATGATAAAAACCCATCCGTTTGCAACAAAAAAGCTTTCAGAAGATCGTTTGCAGAGGTTTGGCAACATTTGTGAGTGAATTGCAAAACGTCAGATTTTTGCTGAAACTGTGACCGCGCGGCTTAGGGATTTTTTCAAAAAAAGTTGCTCAGACGTTGAGGGCTAATTCTGTTTCCGATGATAAAAACCCATCTGTTTCCACCAAAAAAGCTTTCAGAAGATCATTTGCAGAAGTTTGGCAACATTTGTGAGTGAATTGCAAAACGTCAGATGTTTGCTGAAATTGTGACCGCGCGGCTTAGGGATTTTTTGAAAAAAAAGTTATTCAGACGTCGAGGTCTAATTCTGTTTCCGATGATAAAAACCCATCTGTTTCCATCAAAAAAGCATTCAGGGGATCGTTTGCAACAGTTTGGGACCATTTTTGAGTGAATTGCAAAACGTCAGATTTTTGCTGAATTTGTGACCGCGCGGCTTAGGGATTTTTTCAAAAAAATGTTGTTCAGACATCGAGGGCTAATTCTGTTTCCGATGATAAAAACCCATCCGTTTCTACCAAAAAAGCTTTCAGAAGATCGTTAGCAGAAGTTTGGCAACCTTTGTGAGTGAATTGCAAAACGTCAGATTTTTGCTGAATTTGTGACTGCGCGGCTTAGGGATTTTTTTTTTTTTAAAGTTGTTCAGACATCGAGGGCTAATTCTGTTTCCGATGATAAAAACCCATCCGTTTCCACCAAAAAAGCTTTCAGAAGATCGTTTGCAGTAGTTTGGCAACACTTGTGAGTGAATTGCAAAATGTCAGATTTTTGCTGAAATTGTGACCGTGCGGCTTAGGGATTTTTTCAAAAATAATTGCTCAGACGTCGAGGGCTAATTCTGTTTCCGATGATAAAAACCCATCCGTTTCCACCAAAAAAGCTTTCAGAAGATCGTTTGCAGAAGTTTGGCAACATTTGTGAGTGAATTGCAAAATGTCAGATTTTTGCTGAAATTGTGACCGCGCGGCTTAGGGATTTTTTGAAAAAAAAGTTGTTCAGATGTCGAGGGCTAATTCTGTTTCCGATGATAAAAACACATCCGTTTCCACCAAAAAAGCTTTCAGAAGATCGTTAGCAGAAGTTTGGCAACATTTTTGAGTGCATTGCAAAACATCAGATTTTTTCTGAATTTGTGACCGCGCGGCTTAGGGATTTTTTTTTTTTTTAAAAGTTGTTCAGACGTCGAGGGCTAATTCTGTTTCCGATGATAAAAACCCATCCGTTTGCACCAAAAAAGCTTTCAGAAGATCGTTTGCAGAAGTTTGGCAACATTTGTGAGTGAATTGCAAAACGTCAGATTTTTGCTGAAATTGTGACCGCGCGGCTTAGGGATTTTTTGAAAAAAAAGTTGTTCAGACGTCGAGGGCTAATTCTGTTTCCGATGATAAAAACCCATCTGTTTCCACCAAAAAAGCTTTCAGGGGATCGTTTGCAACAGTTTGGGACCATTTTTGAGTTAATTGCAAAATGTCAGATTTTTGCTGAAATTGTGACCGCGCGGCTTAGGGATTTTTTTTTTAAAAAAGTTGTTCAGACGTCAAGGGATAATTCTGTTTCCGATGATAAAAACCCATCCGTTTGCAACAAAAAAGCTTTCAGAAGATCGTTTGCAGAAGTTTGGCAACATTTGTGAGTGAATTGCAAAACGTCTGATTTTTGCTGAAACTGTGACCGCGCGGCTTAGGGATTTTTTTTAAAAAAGTTGCTCAGACGTTGAGGGCTAATTCTGTTTCCGATGATAAAAACCCATCTGTTTCCTCCAAAAAAGATTTCAGAAGATCATTTGCTGAAGTTTGGCAACATTTGTGAGTGAATTGCAAAACGTCAGATTTTTGCTGAAATTGTGACCGCGCGGCTTAGGGATTTTTTGAAAAAAAAGTTGTTCAGACGTCGAGGGCTAATTCTGTTTCCGATGATAAAAACCCATCTGTTTCCATCAAAAAAGCATTCAGGGGATCGTTTGCAACAGTTTGGGACCATTTTTGAGTGAATTGCAAAATGTCAGATTTTTTCTGAATTTGTGACCGCGTGGCTTAGGGATTTTTTTTTTAAAAAAAGCTGTTCAGACCTCGAGGGCTAATTCTGTTTCCGATGATAAAAACCCATCCGTTTCCACCAAAAAAGCTTTCAGAAGATCGTTTGCAGAAGTTTGGCAACATTTGTGGGTGAATTGCAAAACGTCAGATTTTTGCTGAAATTGTGACCGCGCGGCTTAGGGATTTTTTGAAAAAAAAGTTGTTCAGACGTCGAGGGCTAATTCTGTTTCCGATGATAAAAACCCATCTGTTTCCACCAAAAAAGCTTTCAGAAGATCGTTTGCAACAGTTTGGGACCATTTTTGAGTGAATTGCAAAATGTCAGATTTTTGCTGAAATTGTGACCGCGCGGCTTAGGGATTTTTTTTTTAAAAAAAGTTGTTCAGACGTCGAGGGATAATTCTGTTTCCGATGATAAAAACCCATCCGTTTCCACCAAAAAAGCTTTCAGGGGATCGTTTGCAACAGTTTGGCAACATTTTTGAGTGAATTGAAAAACGTCAGATTTTTACTGTAATTGTGACAGCGCGGCTTAGGGATTTTTTTTTTTTAAAGTTGTTCAGACATCGAGGGCTAATTCTGTTTCCGATGATAAAAACCCATCCGTTTCTACCAAAAAAGCTTTCAGAAGATCGTTTGCAGTAGTTTGGCAACATTTGTGAGTGAATTGCAAAATGTCAGATTTTTGCTGAAATTGTGACCGCGCGGCTTAGGGATTTTTTGAAAAAAAAGTTGTTCAGATGTCGAGGGCTAATTCTGTTTCCGATGATAAAAACACATCCGTTTCCACCAAAAAAGCTTTCAGAAGATCGTTAGCAGTAGTTTGGCAACCTTTGTGAGTGAATTGCAAAACGTCAGATTTTTGCTGAAATTGTGACCGCGCGGCTTAGGGATTTTTTTTTTTTTTTAAAGTTGTTCAGACGTCGAGGGCTAATTCTGTTTCCGATGATAAAAACCCATCCGTTTGCACCAAAAAAGCTTTCAGAAGATCGTTTGCAGAAGTTTGGCAACATTTGTGAGTGAATTGCAAAATGTCAGATTTTTGCTGAAATTGTGACCGCGCGGCTTAGGGATTTTTTTTTTTAAAAAAGTTGTTCAGATGTCGAGGGCTAATTCTGTTTCCGATGATAAAAACACATCCGTTTCCACCAAAAAAGCTTTCAAAAGATCGTTAGCAGAAGTTTGGCAACATTTGTGAGTGAATTGCAAAACATCAGATTTTTGCTGAAATTTTGACCGCGCGGCTTAGGGATTTTTTTTTTTTTTTAAAGTTGTTCAGACGTCGAGGGCTAATTCTGTTTCCGATGATAAAAACCCATCCGTTTGCACCAAAAAAGCTTTCAGAAGATGGTTTGCAGAAGTTTGGCAACATTTGTGAGTGAATTGCAAAACGTCAGATTTTTGCTGAAATTGTGACCGCGCGGCTTAGGGATTTTTTGAAAAAAAAGTTGTTCAGACGTCGAGGGCTAATTCTGTTTCCGATGATAAAAACCCATCTGTTTCCACCAAAAAAGCTTTCAGGGGATCGTTTGCAACAGTTTGGGACCATTTTTGAGTTAATTGCAAAATGTCAGATTTTTGCTGAAATTGTGACCGCGCGGCTTAGGGATTTTTTTTTTTAAAAAGTTGTTCAGACGTCGAGGGCTAATTCTGTTTCCGATGATAAAAACCCATCCGTTTGCACCAAAAAAGCTTTCAGAAGATCGTTTGCAGAAGTTTGGCAACATTTGTGAGTGAATTGCAAAACGTCAGATTTTTGCTGAAATTGTGACCGCGCGGCTTAGGGATTTTTTGAAAAAAAAGTTGTTCAGACGTCGAGGGCTAATTCTGTTTCCGATGATAAAAACCCATCTGTTTCCACCAAAAAAGCTTTCAGGGGATCGTTTGCAACAGTTTGGGACCATTTTTGAGTTAATTGCAAAATGTCAGATTTTTGCTGAAATTGTGACCGCGCGGCTTAGGGATTTTTTTTTTTAAAAAGTTGTTCAGACGTCAAGGGATAATTCTGTTTCCGATGATAAAAACCTATCCGTTTGCAACAAAAAAGCTTTCAGAAGATCGTTTGCAGAAGTTTGGCAACATTTGTGAGTGAATTGCAAAACGTCTGATTTTTGCTGAAACTGTGACCGCGCGGCTTAGGGATTTTTTTAAAAAAAGTTGCTCAGACGTTGAGGGCTAATTCTGTTTCCGATGATAAAAACCCATCTGTTTCCTCCAAAAAAGATTTCAGAAGATCATTTGCTGAAGTTTGGCAACATTTGTGAGTGAATTGCAAAACGTCAGATTTTTGCTGAAATTGTGACCGCGCGGCTTAGGGATTTTTTGAAAAAAAAGTTGTTCAGACGTCGAGGGCTAATTCTGTTTCCGATGATAAAAACCCATCTGTTTCCATCAAAAAAGCATTCAGGGGATCGTTTGCAACAGTTTGGGACCATTTTTGAGTGAATTGCAAAATGTCAGATTTTTTCTGAATTTGTGACCGCGCGGCTTAGGGATTTTTTGAAAAAAATGTTGTTCAGACGTCGAGGGCTAATTCTGTTTCCGATGATAAAAACCCATCCGTTTCCACCAAAAAAGCTTTCAGAAGATCGTTTGCAGAAGTTTGGCAACATTTGTGGGTGAATTGCAAAACGTCAGATTTTTGCTGAAATTGTGACCGCGCGGCTTAGGGATTTTTTGAAAAAAAAGTTGTTCAGACGTCGAGGGCTAATTCTGTTTCCGATGATAAAAACCCATCTGTTTCCACCAAAAAAGCTTTCAGAAGATCGTTTGCAACAGTTTGGGACCATTTTTGAGTGAATTGCAAAATGTCAGATTTTTGCTGAAATTGTGACCGCGCGGCTTAGGGATTTTTTTTTTTTAAAAAGTTGTTCAGACGTCGAGGGATAATTCTGTTTCCGATGATAAAAACCCATCCGTTTCCACCAAAAAAGCTTTCAGGGGATCGTTTGCAACAGTTTGGCAACATTTTTGAGTGAATTGAAAAACGTCAGATTTTTACTGTAATTGTGACAGCGCGGCTTAGGGATTTTTTTTTTTTAAAGTTGTTCAGACATCCAGGGCTAATTCTGTTTCCGATGATAAAAACCCATCCGTTTCTACCAAAAAAGCTTTCAGAAGATCGTTTGCAGTAGTTTGGCAACATTTGTGAGTGAATTGCAAAATGTCAGATTTTTGCTGAAATTGTGACCGCGCGGCTTAGGGATTTTTTGAAAAAAAAGTTGTTCAGATGTCGAGGGCTAATTCTGTTTCCGATGATAAAAACACATCCGTTTCCACCAAAAAAGCTTTCAGAAGATCGTTAGCAGTAGTTTGGCAACCTTTGTGAGTGAATTGCAAAATGTCAGATTTTTGCTGAAATTGTGACCGCGCGGCTTAGGGATTTTTTGAAAAAAAAGTTGTTCAGATGTCGAGGGCTAATTCTGTTTCCGATGATAAAAACACATCCGTTTCCACCAAAAAAGCTTTCAGAAGATCGTTAGCAGAAGTTTGGCAACATTTGTGAGTGAATTGCAAAACATCAGATTTTTGCTGAAATTGTGACCGCGCGGCTTAGGGATTTTTTTTTTTTTTTTAAAGTTGTTCAGACGTCGAGGGCTAATTCTGTTTCCGATGATAAAAACCCATCCGTTTGCACCAAAAAAGCTTTCAGAAGATCGTTTGCAGAAGTTTGGCAACATTTGTGAGTGAATTGCAAAATGTCAGATTTTTGCTGAAATTGTGACCGCGCGGCTTAGGGATTTTTTTTTAAAAAAAGTTGTTCAGATGTCGAGGGCTAATTCTGTTTCCGATGATAAAAACACATCCGTTTCCACCAAAAAAGCTTTCAAAAGATCGTTAGCAGAAGTTTGGCAACATTTGTGAGTGAATTGCAAAACATCAGATTTTTGCTGAAATTTTGACCGCGCGGCTTAGGGATTTTTTTTTTTTTTTAAAGTTGTTCAGACGTCGAGGGCTAATTCTCTTTCCGATGATAAAAACCCATCCGTTTGCACCAAAAAAGCTTTCAGAAGATGGTTTGCAGAAGTTTGGCAACATTTGTGAGTGAATTGCAAAACGTCAGATTTTTGCTGAAATTGTGACCGCGCGGCTTAGGGATTTTTTGAAAAAAAAGTTGTTCAGACGTCGAGGGCTAATTCTGTTTCCGATGATAAAAACCCATCTGTTTCCACCAAAAAAGCTTTCAGGGGATCGTTTGCAACAGTTTGGGACCATTTTTGAGTTAATTGCAAAATGTCAGATTTTTGCTGAAATTGTGACCGCGCGGCTTAGGGATTTTTTTTTTTTAAAAAGTTGTTCAGACGTCGAGGGATAATTCTGTTTCCGATGATAAAAACCCATCCGTTTGCAACAAAAAAGCTTTCAGAAGATCGTTTGCAGAAGTTTGGCAACATTTGTGAGTGAATTGCAAAACGTCTGATTTTTGCTGAAACTGTGACCGCGCGGCTTAGGGATTTTTTCAAAAAAAGTTGCTCAGACGTTGAGGGCTAATTCTGTTTCCGATGATAAAAACCCATCTGTTTCCTCCAAAAAAGATTTCAGAACATCATTTGCAGAAGTTTGGCAACATTTGTGAGTGAAGTGCAAAACGTCAGATTTTTGCTGAAATTGTGACCGCGCGGCTTAGGGATTTTTTGAAAAAAAAGTTGTTCAGACGTCGAGGGCTAATTCTGTTTCCGATGATAAAAACCCATCTGTTTCCATCAAAAAAGCATTCAGGGAATCGTTTGCAACAGTTTGGGACCATTTTTGAGTGAATTGCAAAATGTCAGATTTTTGCTGAAATTGTGACCGCGCGGCTTAGGGATTTTTTGAAAAAAAAGTTGTTCAGACGTCGAGGGCTAATTCTGTTTCCGATGATAAAAACCCATCTGTTTCCACAAAAAAAGCTTTCAGGGGATCGTTTGCAACAGTTTGGGACCATTTTTGAGTGAATTGCAAAATGTCAGATTTTTGCTGAAATTGTGACCGCGCGGCTTAGGGATTTTTTTTTTAAAAAAAGTTGTTCAGACGTCGAGGGATAATTCTGTTTCCGATGATAAAAACCCATCCGTTTCCACCAAAAAAGTTTTCAGGGGATCGTTTGCAACAGTTTGGCAACATTTTTGAGTGAATTGAAAAACGTCAGATTTTTACTGTAATTGTGACCGCGCGGCTTAGGGATTTTTTTTTTTAAAAGTTGTTCAGACATCGAGGGCTAATTCTGTTTCCGATGATAAAAACCCATCCGTTTCTACCAAAAAAGCTTTCAGAAGATCGTTTGCAGTAGTTTGGCAACATTTGTGAGTGAATTGCAAAATGTCAGATTTTAGCTGAAATTGTGACCGCGCGGCTTAGGGATTTTTTGAAAAAAAAGTTGTTCAGATGTCGAGGGCTAATTCTGTTTCCGATGATAAAAACACATCCGTTTCCACCAAAAAAGCTTTCAGAAGATCGTTAGCAGAAGTTTGGCAACATTTGTGAGTGAATTGCAAAATGTCAGATTTTTGCTGAAATTGTGACCGTGCGGCTTAGGGATTTTTTCAAAAGTAGTTGCTCAGACGTCGAGGGCTAATTCTGTTTCCGATGATAAAAACCCATCCGTTTCCACCAAAAAAGCTTTCAGAAGATCGTTTGCAGAAGTTTGGCAACATTTGTGAGTGAATTGCAAAGTGTCAGATTTTTGCTGAAATTGTGACCGCGCGGCTTAGGGATTTTTTGAAAAAAAAGTTGTTCAGATGTCGAGGGCTAATTCTGTTTCCGATGATAAAAACCCATCCGTTTCCACCAAAAAAGCTTTCAGAAGATTGTTTGCAGAAGTTTGGCAACATTTGTGAGTGAATTGCAAAATGTCAGATTTTTTCTGAATTTGTGACCGCGTGGCTTAGGGATTTTTTTTTTAAAAAAAGCTGTTCAGACCTCGAGGGCTAATTCTGTTTCCGATGATAAAAACCCATCCGTTTCCACCAAAAAAGCTTTCAGAAGATCGTTTGCAGAAGTTTGGCAACATTTGTGGGTGAATTGCAAAACGTCAGATTTTTGCTGAAATTGTGACCGCGCGGCTTAGGGATTTTTTGAAAAAAAAGTTGTTCAGACGTCGAGGGCTAATTCTGTTTCCGATGATAAAAACCCATCTGTTTCCACCAAAAAAGCTTTCAGAAGATCGTTTGCAACAGTTTGGGACCATTTTTGAGTGAATTGCAAAATGTCAGATTTTTGCTGAAATTGTGACCGCGCGGCTTAGGGATTTTTTTTTTTAAAAAAGTTGTTCAGACGTCGAGGGATAATTCTGTTTCCGATGATAAAAACCCATCCGTTTCCACCAAAAAAGCTTTCAGGGGATCGTTTGCAACAGTTTGGCAACATTTTTGAGTGAATTGCAAAACGTCAGATTTTTACTGTAATTGTGACAGCGCGGCTTAGGGATTTTTTTTTTTTAAAGTTGTTCAGACATCGAGGGCTAATTCTGTTTCCGATGATAAAAACCCATCCGTTTCTACCAAAAAAGCTTTCAGAAGATCGTTTGCAGTAGTTTGGCAACATTTGTGAGTGAATTGCAAAATGTCAGATTTTTGCTGAAATTGTGACCGCGCGGCTTAGGGATTTTTTGAAAAAAAAGTTGTTCAGATGTCGAGGGCTAATTCTGTTTCCGATGATAAAAACACATCCGTTTCCACCAAAAAAGCTTTCAGAAGATCGTTAGCAGTAGTTTGGCAACCTTTGTGAGTGAATTGCAAAATGTCAGATTTTTGCTGAAATTGTGACCGCGCGGCTTAGGGATTTTTTGAAAAAAAAGTTGTTCAGATGTCGAGGGCTAATTCTGTTTCCGATGATAAAAACACATCCGTTTCCACCAAAAAAGCTTTCAGAAGATCGTTAGCAGAAGTTTGGCAACATTTGTGAGTGAATTGCAAAACATCAGATTTTTGCTGAAATTGTGACCGCGCGGCTTAGGGATTTTTTTTTTTTTTAAAAGTTGTTCAGACGTCGAGGGCTAATTCTGTTTCCGATGATAAAAACCCATCCGTTTGCACCAAAAAAGCTTTCAGAAGATCGTTTGCAGAAGTTTGGCAACATTTGTGAGTGAATTGCAAAATGTCAGATTTTTGCTGAAATTGTGACCGCGCGGCTTAGGGATTTTTTTTTAAAAAAAGTTGTTCAGATGTCGAGGGCTAATTCTGTTTCCGATGATAAAAACACATCCGTTTCCACCAAAAAAGCTTTCAAAAGATCGTTAGCAGAAGTTTGGCAACATTTGTGAGTGAATTGCAAAACATCAGATTTTTGCTGAAATTTTGACCGCGCGGCTTAGGGATTTTTTTTTTTTTTTAAAGTTGTTCAGACGTCGAGGGCTAATTCTGTTTCCGATGATAAAAACCCATCCGTTTGCACCAAAAAAGCTTTCAGAAGATGGTTTGCAGAAGTTTGGCAACATTTGTGAGTGAATTGCAAAACGTCAGATTTTTGCTGAAATTGTGACCGCGCGGCTTAGGGATTTTTTGAAAAAAAAGTTGTTCAGACGTCGAGGGCTAATTCTGTTTCCGATGATAAAAACCCATCTGTTTCCACCAAAAAAGCTTTCAGGGGATCGTTTGCAACAGTTTGGGACCATTTTTGAGTTAATTGCAAAATGTCAGATTTTTGCTGAAATTGTGACCGCGCGGCTTAGGGATTTTTTTTTTTAAAAAGTTGTTCAGACGTCGAGGGATAATTCTGTTTCCGATGATAAAAACCCATCCGTTTGCAACAAAAAAGCTTTCAGAAGATCGTTTGCAGAAGTTTGGCAACATTTGTGAGTGAATTGCAAAACGTCTGATTTTTGCTGAAACTGTGACCGCGCGGCTTAGGGATTTTTTCAAAAAAAGTTGCTCAGACGTTGAGGGCTAATTCTGTTTCCGATGATAAAAACCCATCTGTTTCCTCCAAAAAAGATTTCAGAAGATCATTTGCAGAAGTTTGGCAACATTTGTGAGTGAAGTGCAAAACGTCAGATTTTTGCTGAAATTGTGACCGCGCGGCTTAGGGATTTTTTGAAAAAAAAGTTGTTCAGACGTCGAGGGCTAATTCTGTTTCCGATGATAAAAACCCATCTGTTTCCATCAAAAAAGCATTCAGGGAATCGTTTGCAACAGTTTGGGACCATTTTTGAGTGAATTGCAAAATGTCAGATTTTTGCTGAAATTGTGACCGCGCGGCTTAGGGATTTTTTGAAAAAAAAGTTGTTCAGACGTCGAGGGCTAATTCTGTTTCCGATGATAAAAACCCATCTGTTTCCACAAAAAAAGCTTTCAGAAGATCGTTAGCAGAAGTTTGGCATCATTTGTGAGTGAATTGCAAAACATCAGATTTTTGCTGAAATTGTGACCGCGCGGCTTAGGGATTTTTTTTTTTTTTAAAGTTGTTCAGACGTCGAGGGCTAATTCTGTTTCCGATGATAAAAACCCATCCGTTTGCACCAAAAAAGCTTTCAGAAGATCGTTTGCAGAAGTTTGGCAACATTTGTGAGTGAATTGAAAAACGTCAGATTTTTGCTGAAATTGTGACCGCGCGGCTTAGGGATTTTTTGAAAAAAAAGTTGTTCAGACGTCGAGGGCTAATTCTGTTTCCGATGATAAAAACCCATCTGTTTCCACCAAAAAAGCTTTCAGGGGATCGTTTGCAACAGTTTGGGACCATTTTTGAGTTAATTGCAAAATGTCAGATTTTTGCTGAAATTGTGACCGCGCGGCTTAGGGATTTTTTTTAAAAAAAAGTTGTTCAGACGTCGAGGGCTAATTCTGTTTCCGATGATAAAAACCCATCCGTTTCTACCAAAAAAGCTTTCAGAAGATCGTTTGCAGTAGTTTGGCAACATTTGTGAGTGAATTGCAAAATGTCAGATTTTTGCTGAAATTGTGACCGCGCGGCTTAGGGATTTTTTGAAAAAAAAGTCGTTCAGATGTCGAGGGCTAATTCTGTTTCCGATGATAAAAACACATCCGTTTCCACCAAAAAAGCTTTCAGAAGATCGTTAGCAGAAGTTTGGCAACATTTGTGAGTGAATTGCAAAATGTCAGATTTTTGCTGAAATTGTGACCGTGCGGCTTAGGGATTTTTTCAAAAGTAGTTGCTCAGACGTCGAGGGCTAATTCTGTTTCCGATGATAAAAACCCATCCGTTTCCACCAAAAAAGCTTTCAGAAGATCGTTTGCAGAAGTTTGGCAACATTTGTGAGTGAATTGCAAAATGTCAGATTTTTGCTGAAATTGTGACCGCGCGGCTTAGGGATTTTTTGAAAAAAAAGTTGTTCAGATGTCGAGGGCTAATTCTGCTTCCGATGATAAAAACACATCCGTTTCCACCAAAAAAGCTTTCAGAAGATCGTTAGCAGAAGTTTGGCAACATTTGTGAGTGAATTGCAAAACATCAGATTTTTGCTGAAATTGTGACCGCGCGGCTTAGGGATTTTTTTTTTTTTTTAAAGTTGTTCAGACGTCGAGGGCTAATTCTGTTTCCGATGATAAAAACCCATCCGTTTGCACCAAAAAAGCTTTCAGAAGATCGTTTGCAGAAGTTTGGCAACATTTGTGAGTGAATTGCAAAACGTCAGATTTTTGCTGAAATTGTGACCGCGCGGCTTAGGGATTTTTTGAAAAAAAAGTTGTTCAGACGTCGAGGGCTAATTCTGTTTCCGATGATAAAAACCCATCTGTTTCCACCAAAAAAGCTTTCAGGGGATCGTTTGCAACAGTTTGGGACCATTTTTGACTTAATTGCAAAATGTCAGATTTTTGCTGAAATTGTGACCGCGCGGCTTAGGGATTTTTTTTAAAAAAAAGTTGTTCAGACGTCGAGGGATAATTCTGTTTCCGATGATAAAAACCCATCCGTTTGCAACAAAAAAGCTTTCAGAAGATCGTTTGCAGAAGTTTGGCAACATTTGTGAGTGAATTACAAAACGTCTGATTTTTGCTGAAACTGTGACCGCGCGGCTTAGGGATTTTTTCAAAAAAAGTTGCTCAGATGTTGAGGGCTAATTCTGTTTCCGATGATAAAAACCCATCTGTTTCCTCCAAAAAAGATTTCAGAAGATCATTTGCAGAAGTTTGGCAACATTTGTGAGTGAATTGCAAAATGTCAGATTTTTGCTGAAATTGTGACCGCGCGGCTTAGGGATTTTTTGAAAAAAAAGTTGTTCAGACGTTGAGGGCTAATTCTGTTTCCGATGATAAAAACCCATCTGTTTCCACCAAAAAAGCTTTCAGAAGATCGTTTGCAACAGTTTGGAACCATTTTTGAGTGAATTGCAAAATGTCAGATTTTTGCTGAAATTGTGACCGCGCGGCTTAGGGATTTTTTTTTTAAAAAAAGTTGTTCAGACGTCGAGGGATAATTCTGTTTCCGATGATAAAAACCCATCCGTTTCCACCAAAAAAGCTTTCAGGGGATCGTTTGCAACAGTTTGGCAACATTTTTGAGTGAATTGAAAAACGTCAGATTTTTACTGTAATTGTGACCGCGCGGCTTAGGGATTTTTTTTTTTTAAAAGTTGTTCAGACATCGAGGGCTAATTCTGTTTCCGATGATAAAAACCCATCCGTTTCTACCAAAAAAGCTTTCAGAAGATCGTTTGCAGTAGTTTGGCAACATTTGTGAGTGAATTGCAAAATGTCAGATTTTTGCTGAAATTGTGACCGCGCGGCTTAGGGATTTTTTGAAAAAAAAGTTGTTCAGATGTCGAGGGCTAATTCTGTTTCCGATGATAAAAACACATCCGTTTCCACCAAAAAAGCTTTCAGAAGATCGTTAGCAGTAGTTTGGCAACATTTGTGAGTGAATTGCAAAATGTCAGATTTTTGCTGAAATTGTGACCGCGCGGCTTAGGGATTTTTTGAAAAAAAAGTTGTTCAGATGTCGAGGGCTAATTCTGTTTCCGATGATAAAAACACATCCGTTTCCACCAAAAAAGCTTTCAGAAGATCGTTAGCAGAAGTTTGGCAACATTTGTGAGTGAATTGCAAAACATCAGATTTTTGCTGAAATTGTGACCGCGCGGCTTAGGGATTTTTTTTTTTTTTTAAAGTTGTTCAGACGTCGAGGGCTAATTCTGTTTCCGATGATAAAAACCCATCCGTTTGCACCAAAAAAGCTTTCAGAAGATCGTTTGCAGAAGTTTGGCAACATTTGTGAGTGAATTGCAAAATGTCAGATTTTTGCTGAAATTGTGACCGCGCGGCTTAGGGATTTTTTTTTTAAAAAAGTTGTTCAGATGTCGAGGGCTAATTCTGTTTCCGATGATAAAAACACATCCGTTTCCACCAAAAAAGCTTTCAGAAGATCGTTAGCAGAAGTTTGGCAACATTTGTGAGTGAATTGCAAAACATCAGATTTTTGCTGAAATTGTGACCGCGCGGCTTAGGGATTTTTTTTTTTTTTAAAGTTGTTCAGACGTCGAGGGCTAATTCTGTTTCCGATGATAAAAACCCATCCGTTTGCACCAAAAAAGCTTTCAGAAGATCGTTTGCAGAAGTTTGGCAACATTTGTGAGTGAATTGCAAAACGTCAGATTTTTGCTGAAATTGTGACCGCGCGGCTTAGGGATTTTTTGAAAAAAAAGTTGTTCAGACGTCGAGGGCTAATTCTGTTTCCGATGATAAAAACCCATCTGTTTCCACCAAAAAAGCTTTCAGGGGATCGTTTTCAACAGTTTGGGACCATTTTTGAGTTAATTGCAAAATGTCAGATTTTTGCTGAAATTGTGACCGCGCGGCTTAGGGATTTTTTTTTTTAAAAAGTTGTTCAGACGTCGAGGGATAATTCTGTTTCCGATGATAAAAACCCATCCGTTTGCAACAAAAAAGCTTTCAGAAGATCGTTTGCAGAAGTTTGGCAACATTTGTGAGTGAATTGCAAAACGTCTGATTTTTGCTGAAACTGTGACCGCGCGGCTTAGGGATTTTTTCAAAAAAAGTTGCTCAGACGTTGAGGGCTAATTCTGTTTCCGATGATAAAAACCCATCTGTTTCCTCCAAAAAAGATTTTAGAAGATCATTTGCAGAAGTTTGGCAACATTTGTGAGTGAAGTGCAAAACGTCAGATTTTTGCTGAAATTGTGACCGCGCGGCTTAGGGATTTTTTGAAAAAAAAGTTGTTCAGACGTCGAGGGCTAATTCTGTTTCCGATGATAAAAACCCATCTGTTTCCATCAAAAAAGCATTCAGGGAATCGTTTGCAACAGTTTGGGACCATTTTTGAGTGAATTGCAAAATGTCAGATTTTTTCTGAATTTGTGACCGCGCGGCTTAGGGATTTTTTCAAAAAAATGTTGTTCAGACGTCGAGGGCTAATTCTGTTTCCGATGATAAAAACCCATCCGTTTCCACCAAAAAAGCTTTCAGAAGATTGTTTGCAGAAGTTTGGCAACATTTGTGAGTGAATTGCAAAACGTCAGATTTTTGCTGAAATTGTGACCGCGCGGAGGGATTTTTTGAAAAAAAAGTTGTTCAGACGTCGAGGGCTAATTCTGTTTCCGATGATAAAAACCCATCTGTTTCCACAAAAAAAGCTTTCAGCGGATCGTTTGCAACAGTTTGGGACCATTTTTGAGTGAATTGCAAAATGTCAGATTTTTGCTGAAATTGTGACCGCGCGGCTTAGGGATTTTTTTTTAAAAAAAAGTTGTTCAGACGTCGAGGGATAATTCTGTTTCCGATGATAAAAACCCATCCGTTTCCACCAAAAAAGATTTCAGGGGATCGTTTGCAACAGTTTGGCAACATTTTTGAGTGAATTGAAAAACGTCAGATTTTTACTGTAATTGTGACCGCGCGGCTTAGGGATTTTTTTTTTTTAAAGTTGTTCAGACATCGAGGGCTAATTCTGTTTCCGATGATAAAAACCCATCCGTTTCTACCAAAAAAGCTTTCAGAAGATCGTTTGCAGTAGTTTGGCAACATTTGTGAGTGAATTGCAAAATGTCAGATTTTTGCTGAAATTGTGACCGCGCGGCTTAGGGATTTTTTGAAAAAAAAGTTGTTCAGATGTCGAGGGCTAATTCTGTTTCCGATGATAAAAACACATCCGTTTCCACCAAAAAAGCTTTCAGAAGATCGTTAGGAGAAGTTTGGCAACATTTGTGAGTGAATTGCAAAATGTCAGATTTTTGCTGAAATTGTGACCGTGCGGCTTAGGGATTTTTTCAAAAGTAGTTGCTCAGACGTCGAGGGCTAATTCTGTTTCCGATGATAAAAACCCATCCGTTTGCACCAAAAAAGCTTTCAGAAGATCGTTTGCAGAAGTTTGGCAACATTTGTGAGTGAATTGCAAAATGTCAGATTTTTGCTGAAATTGTGACCGCGCGGCTTAGGGATTTTTTGAAAAAAAAGTTGTTCAGATGTCGAGGGCTAATTCTGCTTCCGATGATAAAAACACATCCGTTTCCACCAAAAAAGCTTTCAGAAGATCGTTAGCAGAAGTTTGGCAACATTTGTGAGTGAATTGCAAAATGTCAGATTTTTGCTGAAATTGTGACCGCGCGGCTTAGGGATTTTTTGAAAAAAAAGTTGTTCAGATGTCGAGGGCTAATTCTGTTTCCGATGATAAAAACACATCCGTTTCCACCAAAAAAGCTTTCAGAAGATCGTTAGCAGTAGTTTGGCAACATTTGTGAGTGAATTGCAAAATGTCAGATTTTTGCTGAAATTGTGACCGCGCGGCTTAGGGATTTTTTGAAAAAAAAGTTGTTCAGATGTCGAGGGCTAATTCTGTTTCCGATGATAAAAACACATCCGTTTCCACCAAAAAAGCTTTCAGAAGATCGTTAGCAGAAGTTTGGCAACATTTGTGAGTGAATTGCAAAACATCAGATTTTTGCTGAAATTGTGACCGCGCGGCTTAGGGATTTTTTTTTTTTTTAAAGTTGTTCAGACGTCGAGGGCTAATTCTGTTTCCGATGATAAAAACCCATCCGTTTGCACCAAAAAAGCTTTCAGAAGATCGTTTGCAGAAGTTTGGCAACATTTGTGAGTGAATTGCAAAATGTCAGATTTTTGCTGAAATTGTGACCGCGCGGCTTAGGGATTTTTTTTTTAAAAAAGTTGTTCAGATGTCGAGGGCTAATTCTGTTTCCGATGATAAAAACACATCCGTTTCCACCAAAAAAGCTTTCAGAAGATCGTTAGCAGAAGTTTGGCAACATTTGTGAGTGAATTGCAAAACATCAGATTTTTGCTGAAATTGTGACCGCGCGGCTTAGGGATTTTTTTTTTTTTTTAAAGTTGTTCAGACGTCGAGGGCTAATTCTGTTTCCGATGATAAAAACCCATCCGTTTGCACCAAAAAAGCTTTCAGAAGATCGTTTGCAGAAGTTTGGCAACATTTGTGAGTGAATTGCAAAACGTCAGATTTTTGCTGAAATTGTGACCGCGCGGCTTAGGGATTTTTTGAAAAAAAAGTTGTTCAGACGTCGAGGGCTAATTCTGTTTCCGATGATAAAAACCCATCTGTTTCCACCAAAAAAGCTTTCAGGGGATCGTTTTCAACAGTTTGGGACCATTTTTGAGTTAATTGCAAAATGTCAGATTTTTGCTGAAATTGTGACCGCGCGGCTTAGGGATTTTTTTTTTTAAAAAGTTGTTCAGACGTCGAGGGATAATTCTGTTTCCGATGATAAAAACCCATCCGTTTGCAACAAAAAAGCTTTCAGAAGATCGTTTGCAGAAGTTTGGCAACATTTGTGAGTGAATTGCAAAACGTCTGATTTTTGCTGAAACTGTGACCGCGCGGCTTAGGGATTTTTTCAAAAAAAGTTGCTCAGACGTTGAGGGCTAATTCTGTTTCCGATGATAAAAACCCATCTGTTTCCTCCAAAAAAGATTTTAGAAGATCATTTGCAGAAGTTTGGCAACATTTGTGAGTGAAGTGCAAAACGTCAGATTTTTGCTGAAATTGTGACCGCGCGGCTTAGGGATTTTTTGAAAAAAAAGTTGTTCAGACGTCGAGGGCTAATTCTGTTTCCGATGATAAAAACCCATCTGTTTCCATCAAAAAAGCATTCAGGGAATCGTTTGCAACAGTTTGGGACCATTTTTGAGTGAATTGCAAAATGTCAGATTTTTTCTGAATTTGTGACCGCGCGGCTTAGGGATTTTTTCAAAAAAATGTTGTTCAGACGTCGAGGGCTAATTCTGTTTCCGATGATAAAAACCCATCCGTTTCCACCAAAAAAGCTTTCAGAAGATTGTTTGCAGAAGTTTGGCAACATTTGTGAGTGAATTGCAAAACGTCAGATTTTTGCTGAAATTGTGACCGCGCGGAGGGATTTTTTGAAAAAAAAGTTGTTCAGACGTCGAGGGCTAATTCTGTTTCCGATGATAAAAACCCATCTGTTTCCACAAAAAAAGCTTTCAGCGGATCGTTTGCAACAGTTTGGGACCATTTTTGAGTGAATTGCAAAATGTCAGATTTTTGCTGAAATTGTGACCGCGCGGCTTAGGGATTTTTTTTTAAAAAAAAGTTGTTCAGACGTCGAGGGATAATTCTGTTTCCGATGATAAAAACCCATCCGTTTCCACCAAAAAAGATTTCAGGGGATCGTTTGCAACAGTTTGGCAACATTTTTGAGTGAATTGAAAAACGTCAGATTTTTACTGTAATTGTGACCGCGCGGCTTAGGGATTTTTTTTTTTTAAAGTTGTTCAGACATCGAGGGCTAATTCTGTTTCCGATGATAAAAACCCATCCGTTTCTACCAAAAAAGCTTTCAGAAGATCGTTTGCAGTAGTTTGGCAACATTTGTGAGTGAATTGCAAAATGTCAGATTTTTGCTGAAATTGTGACCGCGCGGCTTAGGGATTTTTTGAAAAAAAAGTTGTTCAGATGTCGAGGGCTAATTCTGTTTCCGATGATAAAAACACATCCGTTTCCACCAAAAAAGCTTTCAGAAGATCGTTAGGAGAAGTTTGGCAACATTTGTGAGTGAATTGCAAAATGTCAGATTTTTGCTGAAATTGTGACCGTGCGGCTTAGGGATTTTTTCAAAAGTAGTTGCTCAGACGTCGAGGGCTAATTCTGTTTCCGATGATAAAAACCCATCCGTTTGCACCAAAAAAGCTTTCAGAAGATCGTTTGCAGAAGTTTGGCAACATTTGTGAGTGAATTGCAAAATGTCAGATTTTTGCTGAAATTGTGACCGCGCGGCTTAGGGATTTTTTGAAAAAAAAGTTGTTCAGATGTCGAGGGCTAATTCTGCTTCCGATGATAAAAACACATCCGTTTCCACCAAAAAAGCTTTCAGAAGATCGTTAGCAGAAGTTTGGCAACATTTGTGAGTGAATTGCAAAACATCAGATTTTTGCTGAAATTGTGACCGCGCGGCTTAGGGATTTTTTTTTTTTTTTAAAGTTGTTCAGACGTCGAGGGCTAATTCTGTTTCCGATGATAAAAACCCATCCGTTTGCACCAAAAAAGCTTTCAGAAGATCGTTTGCAGAAGTTTGGCAACATTTGTGAGTGAATTGCAAAACGTCAGATTTTTGCTGAAATTGTGACCGCGCGGCTTAGGGATTTTTTGAAAAAAAAGTTGTTCAGACGTCGAGGGCTAATTCTGTTTCCGATGATAAAAACCCATCTGTTTCCACCAAAAAAGCTTTCAGGGGATCGTTTGCAACAGTTTGGGACCATTTTTGACTTAATTGCAAAATGTCAGATTTTTGCTGAAATTGTGACCGCGCGGCTTAGGGATTTTTTTTTAAAAAAAGTTGTTCAGACGTCGAGGGATAATTCTGTTTCCGATGATAAAAACCCATCCGTTTGCAACAAAAAAGCTTTCAGAAGATCGTTTGCAGAAGTTTGGCAACATTTGTGAGTGAATTACAAAACGTCTGATTTTTGCTGAAACTGTGACCGCGCGGCTTAGGGATTTTTTCAAAAAAAGTTGCTCAGATGTTGAGGGCTAATTCTGTTTCCGATGATAAAAACCCATCTGTTTCCTCCAAAAAAGATTTCAGAAGATCATTTGCAGAAGTTTGGCAACATTTGTGAGTGAATTGCAAAATGTCAGATTTTTGCTGAAATTGTGACCGCGCGGCTTAGGGATTTTTTGAAAAAAAAGTTGTTCAGACGTTGAGGGCTAATTCTGTTTCCGATGATAAAAACCCATCTGTTTCCACCAAAAAAGCTTTCAGAAGATCGTTTGCAACAGTTTGGAACCATTTTTGAGTGAATTGCAAAATGTCAGATTTTTGCTGAAATTGTCACCGCGCGGCTTAGGGATTTTTTTTTTAAAAAAAGTTGTTCAGACGTCGAGGGATAATTCTGTTTCCGATGATAAAAACCCATCCGTTTCCACCAAAAAAGCTTTCAGGGGATCGTTTGCAACAGTTTGGCAACATTTTTGAGTGAATTGAAAAACGTCAGATTTTTACTGTAATTGTGACCGCGCGGCTTAGGGATTTTTTTTTTTTTAAAGTTGTTCAGACATCGAGGGCTAATTCTGTTTCCGATGATAAAAACCCATCCGTTTCTACCAAAAAAGCTTTCAGAAGATCGTTTGCAGTAGTTTGGCAACATTTGTGAGTGAATTGCAAAATGTCAGATTTTTGCTGAAATTGTGACCGCGCGGCTTAGGGATTTTTTGAAAAAAAAGTTGTTCAGATGTCGAGGGCTAATTCTGTTTCCGATGATAAAAACACATCCGTTTCCACCAAAAAAGCTTTCAGAAGATCGTTAGCAGTAGTTTGGCAACATTTGTGAGTGAATTGCAAAATGTCAGATTTTTGCTGAAATTGTGACCGCGCGGCTTAGGGATTTTTTGAAAAAAAAGTTGTTCAGATGTCGAGGGCTAATTCTGTTTCCGATGATAAAAACACATCCGTTTCCACCAAAAAAGCTTTCAGAAGATCGTTAGCAGAAGTTTGGCAACATTTGTGAGTGAATTGCAAAACATCAGATTTTTGCTGAAATTGTGACCGCGCGGCTTAGGGATTTTTTTTTTTTTTTAAAGTTGTTCAGACGTCGAGGGCTAATTCTGTTTCCGATGATAAAAACCCATCCGTTTGCACCAAAAAAGCTTTCAGAAGATCGTTTGCAGAAGTTTGGCAACATTTGTGAGTGAATTGCAAAATGTCAGATTTTTGCTGAAATTGTGACCGCGCGGCTTAGGGATTTTTTTTTTAAAAAAGTTGTTCAGATGTCGAGGGCTAATTCTGTTTCCGATGATAAAAACACATCCGTTTCCACCAAAAAAGCTTTCAGAAGATCGTTAGCAGAAGTTTGGCAACATTTGTGAGTGAATTGCAAAACATCAGATTTTTGCTGAAATTGTGACCGCGCGGCTTAGGGATTTTTTTTTTTTTTAAAGTTGTTCAGACGTCGAGGGCTAATTCTGTTTCCAATGATAAAAACCCATCCGTTTGCACCAAAAAAGCTTTCAGAAGATCGTTTGCAGAAGTTTGGCAACATTTGTGAGTGAATTGCAAAACGTCAGATTTTTGCTGAAATTGTGACCGCGCGGCTTAGGGATTTTTTGAAAAAAAAGTTGTTCAGACGTCGAGGGCTAATTCTGTTTCCGATGATAAAAACCCATCTGTTTCCACCAAAAAAGCTTTCAGGGGATCGTTTTCAACAGTTTGGGACCATTTTTGAGTTAATTGCAAAATGTCAGATTTTTGCTGAAATTGTCACCGCGCGGCTTAGGGATTTTTTTTTTAAAAAAGTTGTTCAGACGTCGAGGGATAATTCTGTTTCCGATGATAAAAACCCATCCGTTTGCAACAAAAAAGCTTTCAGAAGATCGTTTGCAGAAGTTTGGCAACATTTGTGAGTGAATTGCAAAACGTCTGATTTTTGCTGAAACTGTGACCGCGCGGCTTAGGGATTTTTTCAAAAAAAGTTGCTCAGACGTTGAGGGCTAATTCTGTTTCCGATGATAAAAACCCATCTGTTTCCTCCAAAAAAGATTTTAGAAGATCATTTGCAGAAGTTTGGCAACATTTGTGAGTGAAGTGCAAAACGTCAGATTTTTGCTGAAATTGTGACCGCGCGGCTTAGGGATTTTTTGAAAAAAAAGTTGTTCAGACGTCGAGGGCTAATTCTGTTTCCGATGATAAAAACCCATCTGTTTCCATCAAAAAAGCATTCAGGGAATCGTTTGCAACAGTTTGGGACCATTTTTGAGTGAATTGCAAAATGTCAGATTTTTTCTGAATTTGTGACCGCGCGGCTTAGGGATTTTTTCAAAAAAATGTTGTTCAGACGTCGAGGGCTAATTCTGTTTCCGATGATAAAAACCCATCCGTTTCCACCAAAAAAGCTTTCAGAAGATTGTTTGCAGAAGTTTGGCAACATTTGTGAGTGAATTGCAAAACGTCAGATTTTTGCTGAAATTGTGACCGCGCGGAGGGATTTTTTGAAAAAAAAGTTGTTCAGACGTCGAGGGCTAATTCTGTTTCCGATGATAAAAACCCATCTGTTTCCACAAAAAAAGCTTTCAGGGGATCGTTTGCAACAGTTTGGGACCATTTTTGAGTGAATTGCAAAATGTCAGATTTTTGCTGAAATTGTGACCGCGCGGCTTAGGGATTTTTTTTTTAAAAAAAGTTGTTCAGACGTCGAGGGATAATTCTGTTTCCGATGATAAAAACCCATCCGTTTCCACCAAAAAAGATTTCAGGGGATCGTTTGCAACAGTTTGGCAACATTTTTGAGTGAATTGAAAAACGTCAGATTTTTACTGTAATTGTGACCGCGCGGCTTAGGGATTTTTTTTTTTTAAAGTTGTTCAGACATCGAGGGCTAATTCTGTTTCCGATGATAAAAACCCATCCGTTTCTACCAAAAAAGCTTTCAGAAGATCGTTTGCAGTAGTTTGGCAACATTTGTGAGTGAATTGCAAAATGTCAGATTTTTGCTGAAATTGTGACCGCGCGGCTTAGGGATTTTTTGAAAAAAAAGTTGTTCAGATGTCGAGGGCTAATTCTGTTTCCGATGATAAAAACACATCCGTTTCCACCAAAAAAGCTTTCAGAAGATCGTTAGGAGAAGTTTGGCAACATTTGTGAGTGAATTGCAAAATGTCAGATTTTTGCTGAAATTGTGACCGTGCGGCTTAGGGATTTTTTCAAAAGTAGTTGCTCAGACGTCGAGGGCTAATTCTGTTTCCGATGATAAAAACCCATCCGTTTCCACCAAAAAAGCTTTCAGAAGATCGTTTGCAGAAGTTTGGCAACATTTGTGAGTGAATTGCAAAATGTCAGATTTTTGCTGAAATTGTGACCGCGCGGCTTAGGGATTTTTTGAAAAAAAAGTTGTTCAGATGTCGAGGGCTAATTCTGTTTCCGATGATAAAAACACATCCGTTTCCACCAAAAAAGCTTTCAGAAGATCGTTAGCAGAAGTTTGGCAACATTTGTGAGTGAATTGAAAAACGTCAGATTTTTGCTGAAATTGTGACCGCGCGGCTTAGGGATTTTTTGAAAAAAAAGTTGTTCAGACGTCGAGGGCTAATTCTGTTTCCGATGATAAAAACCCATCTGTTTCCACCAAAAAAGCTTTCAGGGGATCGTTTGCAACAGTTTGGGACCATTTTTGAGTTAATTGCAAAATGTCAGATTTTTGCTGAAATTGTGACCGCGCGGCTTAGGGATTTTTTTTTAAAAAAAGTTGTTCAGACGTCGAGGGCTAATTCTGTTTCCGATGATAAAAACCCATCCGTTTCTACCAAAAAAGCTTTCAGAAGATCGTTTGCAGTAGTTTGGCAACATTTGTGAGTGAATTGCAAAATGTCAGATTTTTGCTGAAATTGTGACCGCGCGGCTTAGGGATTTTTTGAAAAAAAAGTCGTTTAGATGTCGAGGGCTAATTCTGTTTCCGATGATAAAAACACATCCGTTTCCACCAAAAAAGCTTTCAGAAGATCGTTAGCAGAAGTTTGGCAACATTTGTGAGTGAATTGCAAAATGTCAGATTTTTGCTGAAATTGTGACCGTGCGGCTTAGGGATTTTTTCAAAAGTAGTTGCTCAGACGTCGAGGGCTAATTCTGTTTCCGATGATAAAAACCCATCCGTTTCCACCAAAAAAGCTTTCAGAAGATCGTTTGCAGAAGTTTGGCAACATTTGTGAGTGAATTGCAAAATGTCAGATTTTTGCTGAAATTGTGACCGCGCGGCTTAGGGATTTTTTGAAAAAAAAGTTGTTCAGATGTCGAGGGCTAATTCTGTTTCCGATGATAAAAACACATCCGTTTCCACCAAAAAAGCTTTCAGAAGATCGTTAGCAGAAGTTTGGCAACATTTGTGAGTGAATTGCAAAACATCAGATTTTTGCTGAAATTGTGACCGCGCGGCTTAGGGATTTTTTTTTTTTTTTAAAGTTGTTCAGACGTCAAGGGCTAATTCTGTTTCCGATGATAAAAACCCATCCGTTTGCACCAAAAAAGCTTTCAGAAGATCGTTTGCAGAAGTTTGGCAACATTTGTGAGTGAATTGCAAAACGTCAGATTTTTGCTGAAATTGTGACCGCGCGGCTTAGGGATTTTTTGAAAAAAAAGTTGTTCAGACGTCGAGGGCTAATTCTGTTTCCGATGATAAAAACCCATCTGTTTCCACCAAAAAAGCTTTCAGGGGATCGTTTGCAACAGTTTGGGACCATTTTTGAGTTAATTGCAAAATGTCAGATTTTTGCTGAAATTGTGACCGCGCGGCTTAGGGATTTTTTTTTAAAAAAAGTTGTTCAGACGTCGAGGGCTAATTCTGTTTCCGATGATAAAAACCCATCCGTTTCTACCAAAAAAGCTTTCAGAAGATCGTTTGCAGTAGTTTGGCAACATTTGTGAGTGAATTGCAAAATGTCAGATTTTTGCTGAAATTGTGACCGCGCGGCTTAGGGATTTTTTGAAAAAAAAGTCGTTCAGATGTCGAGGGCTAATTCTGTTTCCGATGATAAAAACACATCCGTTTCCACCAAAAAAGCTTTCAGAAGATCGTTAGCAGAAGTTTGGCAACATTTGTGAGTGAATTGCAAAATGTCAGATTTTTGCTGAAATTGTGACCGTGCGGCTTAGGGATTTTTTCAAAAGTAGTTGCTCAGACGTCGAGGGCTAATTCTGTTTCCGATGATAAAAACCCATCCGTTTCCACCAAAAAAGCTTTCAGAAGATCGTTTGCAGAAGTTTGGCAACATTTGTGAGTGAATTGCAAAATGTCAGATTTTTGCTGAAATTGTGACCGCGCGGCTTAGGGATTTTTTTTTTTTAAAAGTTGTTCAGATGTCGAGGGCTAATTCTGTTTCCGATGATAAAAACACATCCGTTTCCACCAAAAAAGCTTTCAGAAGATCGTTAGCAGAAGTTTGGCAACATTTGTGAGTGAATTGCAAAACATCAGATTTTTGCTGAAATTGTGACCGCGCGGCTTAGGGATTTTTTTTTTTTTTAAAAGTTGTTCAGACGTCGAGGGCTAATTCTGTTTCCGATGATAAAAACCCATCCGTTTGCACCAAAAAAGCTTTCAGAAGATCGTTTGCAGAAGTTTGGCAACATTTGTGAGTGAATTGCAAAACGTCAGATTTTTGCTGAAATTGTGACCGCGCGGCTTAGGGATTTTTTGGAAAAAAAGTTGTTCAGACGTCGAGGGCTAATTCTGTTTCCGATGATAAAAACCCATCTGTTTCCACCAAAAAAGCTTTCAGGGGATCGTTTGCAACAGTTTGGGACCATTTTTGAGTTAATTGCAAAATGTCAGATTTTTGCTGAAATTGTGACCGCGCGGCTTAGGGATTTTTTTTTAAAAAAAGTTGTTCAGACGTCGAGGGATAATTCTGTTTCCGATGATAAAAACCCATCCGTTTGCAACAAAAAAGCTTTCAGAAGATCGTTTGCAGAAGTTTGGCAACATTTGTGAGTGAATTACAAAACGTCTGATTTTTGCTGAAACTGTGACCGCGCGGCTTAGGGATTTTTTCAAAAAAAGTTGCTCAGACGTTGAGGGCTAATTCTGTTTCCGATGATAAAAACCCATCTGTTTCCTCCAAAAAAGATTTCAGAAGATCATTTGCAGAAGTTTGGCAACATTTGTGAGTGAAGTGCAAAACGTCAGATTTTTGCTGAAATTGTGACCGCGCGGCTTAGGGATTTTTTGAAAAAAAAGTTGTTCAGACGTCGAGGGCTAATTCTGTTTCCGATGATAAAAACCCATCTGTTTCCATCAAAAAAGCATTCAGGGGATCGTTTGCAACAGTTTGGGACCATTTTTGAGTGAATTGCAAAATGTCAGATTTTTTCTAAATTTGTGACCGCGCGGCTTAGGGATTTTTTCAAAAAAATGTTGTTCAGACGTCGAGGGCTAATTCTGTTTCCGATGATAAAAACCCATCCGTTTCCACCAAAAAAGCTTTCAGAAGATCGTTTGCAGAAGTTTGGCAACATTTGTGAGTGAATTGCAAAATGTCAGATTTTTTCTGAATTTGTGACCGCGCGGCTTAGGGATTTTTTTTTTAAAAAAAGCTTTTCAGACGTCGAGGGCTAATTCTGTTTCCGATGATAAAAACCCATCCGTTTCCACCAAAAAAGCTTTCAGGGGATCGTTTGCAACAGTTTGGCAACATTTTTGAGTGAATTGCAAAACGTCAGATTTTTGCTGAAATTGTGACCGCGCGGCTTAGGGATTTTTTGAAAAAAAAGTTGTTCAGACGTCGAGGGCTAATTCTGTTTCCGATGATAAAAACCCATCTGTTTCCACCAAAAAAGCTTTCAGGGGATCGTTTGCAACAGTTTGGGACCATTTTTGAGTTAATTGCAAAATGTCAGATTTTTGCTGAAATTGTGACCGCGCGGCTTAGGGATTTTTTTTTAAAAAAAGTTGTTCAGACGTCGAGGGATAATTCTGTTTCCGATGATAAAAACCCATCCGTTTGCAACAAAAAAGCTTTCAGAAGATCGTTTGCAGAAGTTTGGCAACATTTGTGAGTGAATTGCAAAACGTCTGATTTTTGCTGAAACTGTGACCGCGCGGCTTAGGGATTTTTTCAAAAAAAGTTGCTCAGACGTTGAGGGCTAATTCTGTTTCCGATGATAAAAACCCATCTGTTTCCTCCAAAAAAGATTTCAGAAGATCATTTGCAGAAGTTTGGCAACATTTGTGAGTGAATTGCAAAACGTCAGATTTTTGCTGAAATTGTGACCGCGCGGCTTAGGGATTTTTTGACAAAAAAGTTGTTCAGACGTCGAGGGCTAATTCTGTTTCCGATGATAAAAACCCATCTGTTTCCATCAAAAAAGCATTCAGGGGATCGTTTGCAACAGTTTGGGACCATTTTTGAGTGAATTGCAAAATGTCAGATTTTTTCTGAATTTGTGACCGCGCGGCTTAGGGATTTTTTCCAAAAAATGTTGTTCAGACGTCGAGGGCTAATTCTGTTTCCGATGATAAAAACCCATCCGTTTCCACCAAAAAAGCTTTCAGAAGATTGTTTGCAGAAGTTTGGCAACATTTGTGAGTGAATTGCAAAATGTCAGATTTTTGCTGAAATTGTGACCGTGCGGCTTAGGGATTTTTTCAAAAATAGTTGCTCAGACGTCGAGGGCTAATTCTGTTTCCGATGATAAAAACCCATCCGTTTCCACCAAAAAAGCTTTCAGAAGATCGTTTGCAGAAGTTTGGCAACATTTGTGAGTGAATTGCAAAATGTCAGATTTTTGCTGAAATTGTGACCGCGCGGCTTAGGGATTTTTTGAAAAAAAAGTTGTTCAGATGTCGAGGGCTAATTCTGTTTCTGATGATAAAAACACATCCGTTTCCACCAAAAAAGCTTTCAGAAGATCGTTAGCAGAAGTTTGGCAACATTTGTGAGTGAATTGCAAAACATCAGATTTTTGCTGAAATTGTGACCGCGCGGCTTAGGGATTTTTTTTTTAAAAAAAAGTTGTTCAGACGTCGAGGGCTAATTCTGTTTCCGATGATAAAAACCCATCCGTTTGCACCAAAAAAGCTTTCAGAAGATCGTTTGCCGAAGTTTGGCAACATTTGTGAGTGAATTGCAAAACGTCAGATTTTTGCTCAAATTGTGACCGCGCGGCTTAGGTATTTTTTGAAAAAAATGTTGTTCAGACGTCGAGGGCTAATTCTGTTTCCGATGATAAAAACCCATCTGTTTCCACAAAAAAAGCTTTCAGTGGATCGTTTGCAACAGTTTGGGACCATTTTTGAGTGAATTGCAAAATGTCAGATTTTTGCTGAAATTGTGACCGCGCGGCTTAGGGATTTTTTTTTTTTTAAAAGTTGTTCAGACGTCGAGGGATAATTCTATTTCCGATGATAAAAACCCATCCGTTTGCACCAAAAAAGCTTTCAGAAGATCGTTTGCAGAAGTTTGGCAACATTTGTGAGTGAATTGCAAAACGTCAGATTTTTGCTGAAACTGTGACCGCGCGGCTTAGGCATTTTTTCAAAAAAAGTTGCTCAGACGTTGAGGGCTAATTCTGTTTCCGATGATAAAAACCCATCTGTTTCCACCAAAGAAGCTTTCAGAAGATCATTTGCAGAAGTTTGGCAACATTTGTGAGTGAATTGCAAAACGTCAGATTTTTGCTGAAATTGTGACCGCGCGGCTTAGGGATTTTTTGAAAAAAAAGTTGTTCAGACGTCGAGGGCTAATTCTGTTTCCGATGGTAAAAACCCATCTGTTTCCATCAAAAAAGCATTCAGGGGATCGTTTGCAACAGTTTGGGACCATTTTTGAGTGAATTGCAAAATGTCAGATTTTTTCTGAAATTGTGACCGCGCGGCTTAGGGATTTTTTTTTAAAAAAAGTTGTTCAGACGTCGAGGGATAATTCTGTTTCCGATGATAAAAACCCATCCGTTTGCAACAAAAAAGCTTTCAGAAGATCGTTTGCAGAAGTTTGGCAACATTTGTGAGTGAATTGCAAAACGTCTGATTTTTGCTGAAACTGTGACCGCGCGGCTTAGGGATTTTTTCAAAAAAAGTTGCTCAGACGTTGAGGGCTAATTCTGTTTCCGATGATAAAAACCCATCTGTTTCCTCCAAAAAAGATTTCAGAAGATCATTTGCAGAAGTTTGGCAACATTTGTGAGTGAATTGCAAAACGTCAGATTTTTGCTGAAATTGTGACTGCGCGGCTTAGGGATTTTTTGACAAAAAAGTTGTTCAGACGTCGAGGGCTAATTCTGTTTCCGATGATAAAAACCCATCTGTTTCCATCAAAAAAGCATTCAGGGGATCGTTTGCAACAGTTTGGGACCATTTTTGAGTGAATTGCAAAATGTCAGATTTTTTCTGAATTTGTGACCGCGCGGCTTAGGGATTTTTTCCAAAAAATGTTGTTCAGACGTCGAGGGCTAATTCTGTTTCCGATGATAAAAACCCATCCGTTTCCACCAAAAAAGCTTTCAGAAGATTGTTTGCAGAAGTTTGGCAACATTTGTGAGTGAATTGCAAAATGTCAGATTTTTGCTGAAATTGTGACCGTGCGGCTTAGGGATTTTTTCAAAAATAGTTGCTCAGACGTCGAGGGCTAATTCTGTTTCCGATGATAAAAACCCATCCGTTTCCACCAAAAAAGCTTTCAGAAGATCGTTTGCAGAAGTTTGGCAACATTTGTGAGTGAATTGCAAAATGTCAGATTTTTGCTGAAATTGTGACCGCGCGGCTTAGGGATTTTTTGAAAAAAAAGTTGTTCAGATGTCGAGGGCTAATTCTGTTTCTGATGATAAAAACACATCCGTTTCCACCAAAAAAGCTTTCAGAAGATCGTTAGCAGAAGTTTGGCAACATTTGTGAGTGAATTGCAAAACATCAGATTTTTGCTGAAATTGTGACCGCGCGGCTTAGGGATTTTTTTTTTAAAAAAAAGTTGTTCAGACGTCGAGGGCTAATTCTGTTTCCGATGATAAAAACCCATCCGTTTGCACCAAAAAAGCTTTCAGAAGATCGTTTGCCGAAGTTTGGCAACATTTGTGAGTGAATTGCAAAACGTCAGATTTTTGCTCAAATTGTGACCGCGCGGCTTAGGTATTTTTTGAAAAAAATGTTGTTCAGACGTCGAGGGCTAATTCTGTTTCCGATGATAAAAACCCATCTGTTTCCACAAAAAAAGCTTTCAGTGGATCGTTTGCAACAGTTTGGGACCATTTTTGAGTGAATTGCAAAATGTCAGATTTTTGCTGAAATTGTGACCGCGCGGCTTAGGGATTTTTTTTTTTTTAAAAGTTGTTCAGACGTCGAGGGATAATTCTATTTCCGATGATAAAAACCCATCCGTTTGCACCAAAAAAGCTTTCAGAAGATCGTTTGCAGAAGTTTGGCAACATTTGTGAGTGAATTGCAAAACGTCAGATTTTTGCTGAAACTGTGACCGCGCGGCTTAGGGATTTTTTCAAAAAAAGTTGCTCAGACGTTGAGGGCTAATTCTGTTTCCGATGATAAAAACCCATCTGTTTCCACCAAAGAAGCTTTCAGAAGATCATTTGCAGAAGTTTGGCAACATTTGTGAGTGAATTGCAAAACGTCAGATTTTTGCTGAAATTGTGACCGCGCGGCTTAGGGATTTTTTGAAAAAAAAGTTGTTCAGACGTCGAGGGCTAATTCTGTTTCCGATGGTAAAAACCCATCTGTTTCCATCAAAAAAGCATTCAGGGGATCGTTTGCAACAGTTTGGGACCATTTTTGAGTGAATTGCAAAATGTCAGATTTTTTCTGAAATTGTGACCGCGCGGCTTAGGGATTTTTTTTTAAAAAAAGTTGTTCAGACGTCGAGGGATAATTCTGTTTCCGATGATAAAAACCCATCCGTTTGCAACAAAAAAGCTTTCAGAAGATCGTTTGCAGAAGTTTGGCAACATTTGTGAGTGAATTGCAAAACGTCTGATTTTTGCTGAAACTGTGACCGCGCGGCTTAGGGATTTTTTCAAAAAAAGTTGCTCAGACGTTGAGGGCTAATTCTGTTTCCGATGATAAAAACCCATCTGTTTCCTCCAAAAAAGATTTCAGAAGATCATTTGCAGAAGTTTGGCAACATTTGTGAGTGAATTGCAAAACGTCAGATTTTTGCTGAAATTGTGACTGCGCGGCTTAGGGATTTTTTGACAAAAAAGTTGTTCAGACGTCGAGGGCTAATTCTGTTTCCGATGATAAAAACCCATCTGTTTCCATCAAAAAAGCATTCAGGGGATCGTTTGCAACAGTTTGGGACCATTTTTGAGTGAATTGCAAAATGTCAGATTTTTTCTGAATTTGTGACCGCGCGGCTTAGGGATTTTTTCCAAAAAATGTTGTTCAGACGTCGAGGGCTAATTCTGTTTCCGATGATAAAAACCCATCCGTTTCCACCAAAAAAGCTTTCAGAAGATTGTTTGCAGAAGTTTGGCAACATTTGTGAGTGAATTGCAAAATGTCAGATTTTTGCTGAAATTGTGACCGTGCGGCTTAGGGATTTTTTCAAAAATAGTTGCTCAGACGTCGAGGGCTAATTCTGTTTCCGATGATAAAAACCCATCCGTTTCCACCAAAAAAGCTTTCAGAAGATCGTTTGCAGAAGTTTGGCAACATTTGTGAGTGAATTGCAAAATGTCAGATTTTTGCTGAAATTGTGACCGCGCGGCTTAGGGATTTTTTGAAAAAAAAGTTGTTCAGATGTCGAGGGCTAATTCTGTTTCTGATGATAAAAACACATCCGTTTCCACCAAAAAAGCTTTCAGAAGATCGTTAGCAGAAGTTTGGCAACATTTGTGAGTGAATTGCAAAACATCAGATTTTTGCTGAAATTGTGACCGCGCGGCTTAGGGATTTTTTTTTTTAAAAAAAGTTGTTCAGACGTCGAGGGCTAATTCTGTTTCCGATGATAAAAACCCATCCGTTTGCACCAAAAAAGCTTTCAGAAGATCGTTTGCCGAAGTTTGGCAACATTTGTGAGTGAATTGCAAAACGTCAGATTTTTGCTCAAATTGTGACCGCGCGGCTTAGGTATTTTTTGAAAAAAATGTTGTTCAGACGTCGAGGGCTAATTCTGTTTCCGATGATAAAAACGCATCTGTTTCCACAAAAAAAGCTTTCAGTGGATCGTTTGCAACAGTTTGGGACCATTTTTGAGTGAATTGCAAAATGTCAGATTTTTGCTGAAATTGTGACCGCGCGGCTTAGGGATTTTTTTTTTTTTAAAAGTTGTTCAGACGTCGAGGGATAATTCTATTTCCGATGATAAAAACCCATCCGTTTCCACCAAAAAAGCTTTCAGAAGATCGTTTGCAGAAGTTTGGCAACATTTGTGAGTGAATTGCAAAACGTCAGATTTTTGCTGAAACTGTGACCGCGCGGCTTAGGGATTTTTTCAAAAAAAGTTGCTCAGACGTTGAGGGCTAATTCTGTTTCCGATGATAAAAACCCATCTGTTTCCACCAAAGAAGCTTTCAGAAGATCATTTGCAGAAGTTTGGCAACATTTGTGAGTGAATTGCAAAACGTCAGATTTTTGCTGAAATTGTGACCGCGCGGCTTAGGGATTTTTTGAAAAAAAAGTTGTTCAGACGTCGAGGGCTAATTCTGTTTCCGATGGTAAAAACCCATCTGTTTCCATCAAAAAAGCATTCAGGGGATCGTTTGCAACAGTTTGGGACCATTTTTGAGTGAATTGCAAAATGTCAGATTTTTTCTGAATTTGTGACCGCGCGGCTTAGGGATTTTTTCAAAAAAATGTTGTTCAGACGTCGAGGGCTAATTCTGTTTCCAATGATAAAAACCCATCCGTTTCTACCAAAAAAGCTTTCAGAAGATTGTTAGCAGAATTTGGCAACCTTTGTGAGTGAATTGCAAAACGTCAGATTTTTGCTGAATTTGTGACCGCGCGGCTTAGGGATTTTTGTTTTTTAAAGTTGTTCAGACGTCGAGGGCTAATTCTGTTTCCGATGATAAAAACCCATCCGTTTCCACCAAAAAAGCTTTCAGAAGATCGTTTGCAGTAGTTTGGCAACATTTGTGAGTGAATTGCAAAATGTCAGATTTTTGCTGAAATTGTGACCGCGCGGCTTAGGGATTTTTTGAAAAAAAAGTTGTTCAGATGTCGAGGGCTAATTCTGTTTCCGATGATAAAAACACATCCATTTCCACCAAAAAAGCTTTCAGAAGATCGTTAGCAGAAGTTTAGCAACATTTGTGAGTGAATTGCAAAACGTCAGATTTTTGCTGAAATTGTGACTGCGCGGCTTAGGGATTTTTTTTTTAAAAAAAGTTGTTCAGACGTCGATGGCTAATTCTGTTTCCGATGATAAAAACCCATCCGTTTCCACCAAAAAAGCTTTCAGGGGATCGTATGCAACAGTTTGGGACCATTTTTGAGTGAATTGCAAAATGTCAGATTTTTGCTGAAATTGTGACCGCGCGGCTTAGGGATTTTTTGAAAAAAAAGTTGTTCAGATGTCGAGGGCTAATTCTGTTTCTGATGATAAAAACACATCCGTTTCCACCAAAAAAGCTTTCAGAAGATCGTTAGCAGAAGTTTGGCAACATTTGTGAGTGAATTGCAAAACATCAGATTTTTGCTGAAATTGTGACCGCGCGGCTTAGGGATTTTTTCAAAAAAATGTTGTTCAGACGTCGAGGGCTAATTCTGTTTCCAATGATAAAAACCCATCCGTTTCTACCAAAAAAGCTTTCAGAAGATTGTTAGCAGAAGTTTGGCAACCTTTGTGAGTGAATTGCAAAACGTCAGATTTTTGCTGAATTTGTGACCGCGCGGCTTAGGGATTTTTGTTTTTTAAAGTTGTTCAGACGTCGAGGGCTAATTCTGTTTCCGATGATAAAAACCCATCCGTTTCCACCAAAAAAGCTTTCAGAAGATCGTTTGCAGTAGTTTGGCAACATTTGTGAGTGAATTGCAAAATGTCAGATTTTTGCTGAAATTGTGACCGCGCGGCTTAGGGATTTTTTGAAAAAAAAGTTGTTCAGATGTCGAGGGCTAATTCTGTTTCCGATGATAAAAACACATCCATTTCCACCAAAAAAGCTTTCAGAAGATCGTTAGCAGAAGTTTAGCAACATTTGTGAGTGAATTGCAAAACGTCAGATTTTTGCTGAAATTGTGACTGCGCGGCTTAGGGATTTTTTTTTTAAAAAAAGTTGTTCAGACGTCGATGGCTAATTCTGTTTCCGATGATAAAAACCCATCTGTTTCCACCAAAAAAGCTTTCAGGGGATCGTATGCAACAGTTTGGGACCATTTTTGAGTGAATTGCAAAATGTCAGATTTTTGCTGAAATTGTGACCGCGCGGCTTAGGGATTTTTTTTTAAAAAAATGTTGTTCAGACGTCGAGGGCTAATTCTGTTTCCGATGATAAAAACCCATCCGTTTCCACCAAAAAAGCTTTCAGAAGATCGTTTGCAGAAGTTTGGCAACATTTGTGAGTGAATTGCAAAACGATAGATTTTTGATGAAATTGTGACCGCGCGGCTTAGGGATTTTTTGAAAAAAAAGTTGTTCAGATGTCGAGGGCTAATTCTGTTTCCGATGATAAAAACACATCCGTTTCCACCAAAAAAGCTTTCAGAAGATCATTTGCAGAAGTTTGGCAACATTTGTGAGTGAATTGCAAAACGTCAGATTTTTGCTGAAATTGTGACCGCGCGGCTTAGGGATTTTATTTTTAAAAAAAGTTGTTCAGACGTCGAGGGCTAATTCTGTTTCCGATGATAAAAACCCATCTGTTTCCATCAAAAAAGCATTCAGGGGATAGTTTGCAACAGTTTGGGACCATTTTTGAGTGAATTGCAAAACGTCAGATTTTTGCTGAATTTGTGACCGCGCGGCTTAGGGATTTTTTGAAAAAAATGTTGTTCAGACGTCGAGGGCTAATTCTGTTTCCAATGATAAAAACCCATCCGTTTCCACCAAAAAAGCTTTCAGGGGATCGTTTGCAACAGTTTGGCAACATTTGTGAGTGAATTGCAAAACGTCAGATTTTTGCTGAAATTGTGACCGCGCGGCTTAGGGATTTTTTTTTTTTAAAGTTGTTCAGACATCGAGGGCTAATTCTGTTTCCGATGATAAAAACCCATCCGTTTCTACCAAAAAAGCTTTCAGAAGATCGTTAGCAGAAGTTTGGCAACCTTTGTGAGTGAATTGCAAAACGTCAGATTTTTGCTGAATTTGTGACCGCGCGGCTTAGGGATTTTTGTTTTTTAAAGTTGTTCAGACGTCGAGGGCTAATTCTGTTTCCGATGATAAAAACCCATCCGTTTCCACCAAAAAAGCTTTCAGAAGATCGTTTGCAGTAGTTTGGCAACATTTGTGAGTGAATTGCAAAATGTCAGATTTTTGCTGAAATTGTGACCGCGCGGCTTAGGGATTTTTTGAAAAAAAAGTTGTTCAGATGTCGAGGGCTAATTCTGTTTCCGATGATAAAAACACATCCATTTCCACCAAAAAAGCTTTCAGAAGATCGTTAGCAGAAGTTTAGCAACATTTGTGAGTGAATTGCAAAACGTCAGATTTTTGCTGAAATTGTGACTGCGCGGCTTAGGGATTTTTTTTTTTTAAAAAAGTTGTTCAGACGTCGATGGCTAATTCTGTTTCCGATGATAAAAACCCATCTGTTTCCACCAAAAAAGCTTTCAGGGGATCGTATGCAACAGTTTGGGACCATTTTTGAGTGAATTGCAAAATGTCAGATTTTTGCTGAAATTGTGACCGCGCGGCTTAGGGATTTTTTTTTAAAAAAATGTTGTTCAGACGTCGAGGGCTAATTCTGTTTCCGATGATAAAAACCCATCCGTTTCCACCAAAAAAGCTTTCAGAAGATCGTTTGCAGAAGTTTGGCAACATTTGTGAGTGAATTGCAAAACGATAGATTTTTGATGAAATTGTGACCGCGCGGCTTAGGGATTTTTTGAAAAAAAAGTTGTTCAGATGTCGAGGGCTAATTCTGTTTCCGATGATAAAAACACATCCGTTTCCACCAAAAAAGCTTTCAGAAGATCATTTGCAGAAGTTTGGCAACATTTGTGAGTGAATTGCAAAACGTCAGATTTTTGCTGAAATTGTGACCGCGCGGCTTAGGGATTTTTTTTTAAAAAAAAGTTGTTCAGACGTCGAGGGCTAATTCTGTTTCCGATGATAAAAACCCATCTGTTTCCATCAAAAAAGCATTCAGGGGATCGTTTGCAACAGTTTGGGACCATTTTTGAGTGAATTGCAAAACGTCAGATTTTTGCTGAATTTGTGACCGCGCGGCTTAGGGATTTTTTGAAAAAAATGTTGTTCAGACGTCGAGGGCTAATTCTGTTTCCAATGATAAAAACCCATCCGTTTCCACCAAAAAAGCTTTCAGGGGATCGTTTGCAACAGTTTGGCAACATTTGTGAGTGAATTGCAAAACGTCAGATTTTTGCTGAAATTGTGACCGCGCGGCTTAGGGATTTTTTTTTTTTTAAAGTTGTTCAGACATCGAGGGCTAATTCTGCTTCCGATGATAAAAACCCATCCGTTTCTACCAAAAAAGCTTTCAGAAGATCGTTAGCAGAAGTTTGGCAACCTTTGTGAGTGAATTGCAAAATGTCAGATTTTTGCTGAAATTGTGACCGCGCGGCTTAGGGATTTTTTGAAAAAAAAGTTGTTCAGATGTCGAGGGCTAATTCTGTTTCCGATGATAAAAACACATCCATTTCCACCAAAAAAGCTTTCAGAAGATCGTTAGCAGAAGTTTAGCAACATTTGTGAGTGAATTGCAAAACGTCAGATTTTTGCTGAAATTGTGACTGCGCGGCTTAGGGATTTTTTTTTTTTTAAAAAGTTGTTCAGACGTCGATGGCTAATTCTGTTTCCGATGATAAAAACCCATCTGTTTCCACCAAAAAAGCTTTCAGGGGATCGTATGCAACAGTTTGGGACCATTTTTGAGTGAATTGCAAAATGTCAGATTTTTGCTGAAATTGTGACCGCGCGGCTTAGGGATTTTTTTTTAAAAAAATGTTGTTCAGACGTCGAGGGCTAATTCTGTTTCCGATGATAAAAACCCATCCGTTTCCACCAAAAAAGCTTTCAGAAGATCGTTTGCAGAAGTTTGGCAACATTTGTGAGTGAATTGCAAAACGATAGATTTTTGATGAAATTGTGACCGCGCGGCTTAGGGATTTTTTGAAAAAAAAGTTGTTCAGATGTCGAGGGCTAATTCTGTTTCCGATGATAAAAACACATCCGTTTCCACCAAAAAAGCTTTCAGAAGATCATTTGCAGAAGTTTGGCAACATTTGTGAGTGAATTGCAAAACGTCAGATTTTTGCTGAAATTGTGACCGCGCGGCTTAGGGATTTTTTTTTTAAAAAAAGTTGTTCAGACGTCGAGGGCTAATTCTGTTTCCGATGATAAAAACCCATCTGTTTCCATCAAAAAAGCATTCAGGGGATAGTTTGCAACAGTTTGGGACCATTTTTGAGTGAATTGCAAAACGTCAGATTTTTGCTGAATTTGTGACCGCGCGGCTTAGGGATTTTTTGAAAAAAATGTTGTTCAGACGTCGAGGGCTAATTCTGTTTCCAATGATAAAAACCCATCCGTTTCCACCAAAAAAGCTTTCAGGGGATCGTTTGCAACAGTTTGGCAACATTTGTGAGTGAATTGCAAAACGTCAGATTTTTGCTGAAATTGTGACCGCGCGGCTTAGGGATTTTTTTTTTTTAAAGTTGTTCAGACATCGAGGGCTAATTCTGTTTCCGATGATAAAAACCCATCCGTTTCTACCAAAAAAGCTTTCAGAAGATCGTTAGCAGAAGTTTGGCAACCTTTGTGAGTGAATTGCAAAACGTCAGATTTTTGCTGAATTTGTGACCGCGCGGCTTAGGGATTTTTGTTTTTTAAAGTTGTTCAGACGTCGAGGGCTAATTCTGTTTCCGATGATAAAAACCCATCCGTTTCCACCAAAAAAGCTTTCAGAAGATCGTTTGCAGTAGTTTGGCAACATTTGTGAGTGAATTGCAAAATGTCAGATTTTTGCTGAAATTGTGACCGCGCGGCTTAGGGATTTTTTGAAAAAAAAGTTGTTCAGATGTCGAGGGCTAATTCTGTTTCCGATGATAAAAACACATCCATTTCCACCAAAAAAGCTTTCAGAAGATCGTTAGCAGAAGTTTAGCAACATTTGTGAGTGAATTGCAAAACGTCAGATTTTTGCTGAAATTGTGACTGCGCGGCTTAGGGATTTTTTTTTTTTTAAAAAGTTGTTCAGACGTCGATGGCTAATTCTGTTTCCGATGATAAAAACCCATCTGTTTCCACCAAAAAAGCTTTCAGGGGATCGTATGCAACAGTTTGGGACCATTTTTGAGTGAATTGCAAAATGTCAGATTTTTGCTGAAATTGTGACCGCGCGGCTTAGGGATTTTTTTTAAAAAAAATGTTGTTCAGACGTCGAGGGCTAATTCTGTTTCCGATGATAAAAACCCATCCGTTTCCACCAAAAAAGCTTTCAGAAGATCGTTTGCAGAAGTTTGGCAACATTTGTGAGTGAATTGCAAAACGATAGATTTTTGATGAAATTGTGACCGCGCGGCTTAGGGATTTTTTGAAAAAAAAGTTGTTCAGATGTCGAGGGCTAATTCTGTTTCCGATGATAAAAACACATCCGTTTCCACCAAAAAAGCTTTCAGAAGATCATTTGCAGAAGTTTGGCAACATTTGTGAGTGAATTGCAAAACGTCAGATTTTTGCTGAAATTGTGACCGCGCGGCTTAGGGATTTTTTTTTTAAAAAAAAGTTGTTCAGACGTCGAGGGCTAATTCTGTTTCCGATGATAAAAACCCATCTGTTTCCATCAAAAAAGCATTCAGGGGATCGTTTGCAACAGTTTGGGACCATTTTTGAGTGAATTGCAAAACGTCAGATTTTTGCTGAATTTGTGACCGCGCGGCTTAGGGATTTTTTGAAAAAAATGTTGTTCAGACGTCGAGGGCTAATTCTGTTTCCAATGATAAAAACCCATCCGTTTCCACCAAAAAAGCTTTCAGGGGATCGTTTGCAACAGTTTGGCAACATTTGTGAGTGAATTGCAAAACGTCAGATTTTTGCTGAAATTGTGACCGCGCGGCTTAGGGATTTTTTTTTTTTTAAAGTTGTTCAGACATCGAGGGCTAATTCTGCTTCCGATGATAAAAACCCATCCGTTTCTACCAAAAAAGCTTTCAGAAGATCGTTAGCAGAAGTTTGGCAACCTTTGTGAGTGAATTGCAAAATGTCAGATTTTTGCTGAAATTGTGACCGCGCGGCTTAGGGATTTTTTGAAAAAAAAGTTGTTCAGATGTCGAGGGCTAATTCTGTTTCCGATGATAAAAACACATCCATTTCCACCAAAAAAGCTTTCAGAAGATCGTTAGCAGAAGTTTAGCAACATTTGTGAGTGAATTGCAAAACGTCAGATTTTTGCTGAAATTGTGACTGCGCGGCTTAGGGATTTTTTTTTTTTAAAAAAGTTGTTCAGACGTCGATGGCTAATTCTGTTTCCGATGATAAAAACCCATCTGTTTCCACCAAAAAAGCTTTCAGGGGATCGTATGCAACAGTTTGGGACCATTTTTGAGTGAATTGCAAAATGTCAGATTTTTGCTGAAATTGTGACCGCGCGGCTTAGGGATTTTTTTTTTAAAAAATGTTTTTCAGACGTCGAGGGCTAATTCTGTTTCCGATGATAAAAACCCATCCGTTTCCACCAAAAAAGCTTTCAGAAGATCGTTTGCAGAAGTTTGGCAACATTTGTGAGTGAATTGCAAAACGATAGATTTTTGATGAAATTGTGACCGCGCGGCTTAGGGATTTTTTGAAAAAAAAGTTGTTCAGATGTCGAGGGCTAATTCTGTTTCCGATGATAAAAACACATCCGTTTCCACCAAAAAAGCTTTCAGAAGATCATTTGCAGAAGTTTGGCAACATTTGTGAGTGAATTGCAAAACGTCAGATTTTTGCTGAAATTGTGACCGCGCGGCTTAGGGATTTTTTTTAAAAAAAAAGTTGTTCAGACGTCGAGGGCTAATTCTGTTTCCGATGATAAAAACCCATCTGTTTCCATCAAAAAAGCATTCAGGGGATCGTTTGCAACAGTTTGGGACCATTTTTGAGTGAATTGCAAAACGTCAGATTTTTGCTGAATTTGTGACCGCGCGGCTTAGGGATTTTTTGAAAAAAATGTTGTTCAGACGTCGAGGGCTAATTCTGTTTCCAATGATAAAAACCCATCCGTTTCCACCAAAAAAGCTTTCAGGGGATCGTTTGCAACAGTTTGGCAACATTTGTGAGTGAATTGCAAAACGTCAGATTTTTGCTGAAATTGTGACCGCGCGGCTTAGGGATTTTTTTTTTTTTAAAGTTGTTCAGACATCGAGGGCTAATTCTGCTTCCGATGATAAAAACCCATCCGTTTCTACCAAAAAAGCTTTCAGAAGATCGTTAGCAGAAGTTTGGCAACCTTTGTGAGTGAATTGCAAAACGTCAGATTTTTGCTGAATTTGTGACCGCGCGGCTTAGGGATTTTTGTTTTTTAAAGTTGTTCAGACGTCGAGGGCTAATTCTGTTTCCGATGATAAAAACCCATCCGTTTCCACCAAAAAAGCTTTCAGAAGATCGTTTGCAGTAGTTTGGCAACATTTGTGAGTGAATTGCAAAATGTCAGATTTTTGCTGAAATTGTGACCGCGCGGCTTAGGGATTTTTTGAAAAAAAAGTTGTTCAGATGTCGAGGGCTAATTCTGTTTCCGATGATAAAAACACATCCATTTCCACCAAAAAAGCTTTCAGAAGATCGTTAGCAGAAGTTTAGCAACATTTGTGAGTGAATTGCAAAACGTCAGATTTTTGCTGAAATTGTGACCGCGCGGCTTAGGGATTTTTTTTTTAAAAAAAGTTGTTCAGACTTCGAGGGCTAATTCTGTTTCCGATGATAAAAACCCATCCGTTTCCACCAAAAAAGCTTTCAGAAGATCGTTTGCAGAAGTTTGGCAACATTTGTGAGTGAATTGCAAAACGTCAGATTTTTGCTGAAATTGTGACCGCGCGGCTTAGGGATTTTTTGAAAAAAAAGTTGTTCAGACGTCGAGGGCTAATTCTGTTTCCGATGGTAAAAACCCATCTGTTTCCATCAAAAAAGCATTCAGGGGATCGTTTGCAACAGTTTGGGACCATTTTTGAGTGAATTGCAAAATGTCAGATTTTTTCTGAATTTGTGACCGCGCGGCTTAGGGATTTTTTCAAAAAAATGTTGTTCAGACGTCGAGGGCTAATTCTGTTTCCAATGATAAAAACCCATCCGTTTCTACCAAAAAAGCTTTCAGAAGATTGTTAGCAGAAGTTTGGCAACCTTTGTGAGTGAATTGCAAAACGTCAGATTTTTGCTGAATTTGTGACCGCGCGGCTTAGGGATTTTTGTTTTTTAAAGTTGTTCAGACGTCGAGGGCTAATTCTGTTTCCGATGATAAAAACCCATCCGTTTCCACCAAAAAAGCTTTCAGAAGATCGTTTGCAGTAGTTTGGCAACATTTGTGAGTGAATTGCAAAATGTCAGATTTTTGCTGAAATTGTGACCGCGCGGCTTAGGGATTTTTTGAAAAAAAAGTTTTTCAGATGTCGAGGGCTAATTCTGTTTCCGATGATAAAAACACATCCATTTCCACCAAAAAAGCTTTCAGAAGATCGTTAGCAGAAGTTTAGCAACATTTGTGAGTGAATTGCAAAACGTCAGATTTTTGCTGAAATTGTGACTGCGCGGCTTAGGGATTTTTTTTTTAAAAAAAGTTGTTCAGACGTCGATGGCTAATTCTGTTTCCGATGATAAAAACCCATCTGTTTCCACCAAAAAAGCTTTCAGGGGATCGTATGCAACAGTTTGGGACCATTTTTGAGTGAATTGCAAAATGTCAGATTTTTGCTGAAATTGTGACCGCGCGGCTTAGAGATTTTTTTTAAAAAAAATGTTGTTCAGACGTCGAGGGCTAATTCTGTTTCCGATGATAAAAACCCATCCGTTTCCACCAAAAAAGCTTTCAGAAGATCGTTTGCAGAAGTTTGGCAACATTTGTGAGTGAATTGCAAACCGATAGATTTTTGATGAAATTGTGACCGCGCGGCTTAGGGATTTTTTAAAAAAAAAGTTGTTCAGATGTCGAGGGCTAATTCTGTTTCCGATGATAAAAACACATCCGTTTCCACCAAAAAAGCTTTCAGAAGATCATTTGCAGAAGTTTGGCAACATTTGTGAGTGAATTGCAAAACGTCAGATTTTTGCTGAAATTGTGACCGCGCGGCTTAGGGATTTTTTTTTAAAAAAAAGTTGTTCAGACGTCGAGGGCTAATTCTGTTTCCGATGATAAAAACCCATCTGTTTCCATCAAAAAAGCATTCAGGGGATCGTTTGCAACAGTTTGGGACCATTTTTGAGTGAATTGCAAAACGTCAGATTTTTGCTGAATTTGTGACCGCGCGGCTTAGGGATTTTTTGAAAAAAATGTTGTTCAGACGTCGAGGGCTAATTCTGTTTCCAATGATAAAAACCCATCCGTTTCCACCAAAAAAGCTTTCAGAAGATCATTTGCAGAAGTTTGGCAACATTTGTGAGTGAATTGCAAAACGTCAGATTTTTGCTGAAATTGTGACCGCGCGGCTTAGGGATTTTTTTTTAAAAAAAAGTTGTTCAGACGTCGAGGGCTAATTCTGTTTCCGATGATAAAAACCCATCTGTTTCCATCAAAAAAGCATTCAGGGGATCGTTTGCAACCGTTTGGGACCATTTTTGAGTGAATTGCAAAACGTCAGATTTTTGCTGAATTTGTGACCGCGCGGCTTAGGGATTTTTTGAAAAAAATGTTGTTCAGACGTCGAGGGCTAATTCTGTTTCCAATGATAAAAACCCATCCGTTTCCACCAAAAAAGCTTTCAGGGGATCGTTTGCAACAGTTTGGCAACATTTGTGAGTGAATTGCAAAACGTCAGATTTTTGCTGAAATTGTGACCGCGCGGCTTAGGGATTTTTTTTTTTTAAAGTTGTTCAGACATCGAGGGCTAATTCTGTTTCCGATGATAAAAACCCATCCGTTTCTACCAAAAAAGCTTTCAGAAGATCGTTAGCAGAAGTTTGGCAACCTTTGTGAGTGAATTGCAAAACGTCAGATTTTTGCTGAATTTGTGACCGCGCGGCTTAGGGATTTTTGTTTTTTAAAGTTGTTCAGACGTCGAGGGCTAATTCTGTTTCCGATGATAAAAACCCATCCGTTTCCACCAAAAAAGCTTTCAGAAGATCGTTTGCAGTAGTTTGGCAACATTTGTGAGTGAATTGCAAAATGTCAGATTTTTGCTGAAATTGTGACCGCGCGGCTTAGGGATTTTTTGAAAAAAATGTTGTTCAGATGTCGAGGGCTAATTCTGTTTCCGATGATAAAAACACATCCATTTCCACCAAAAAAGCTTTCAGAAGATCGTTAGCAGAAGTTTAGCAACATTTGTGAGTGAATTGCAAAACGTCAGATTTTTGCTGAAATTGTGACTGCGCGGCTTAGGGATTTTTTTTTTTAAAAAAAGTTGTTCAGACGTCGATGGCTAATTCTGTTTCCGATGATAAAAACCCATCTGTTTCCACCAAAAAAGCTTTCAGGGGATCGTATGCAACAGTTTGGGACCATTTTTGAGTGAATTGCAAAATGTCAGATTTTTGCTGAAATTGTGACCGCGCGGCTTAGGGATTTTTTTTAAAAAAAATGTTGTTCAGACGTCGAGGGCTAATTCTGTTTCCGATGATAAAAACCCATCCGTTTCCACCAAAAAAGCTTTCAGAAGATCGTTTGCAGAAGTTTGGCAACATTTGTGAGTGAATTGCAAAACGATAGATTTTTGATGAAATTGTGACCGCGCGGCTTAGGGATTTTTTGAAAAAAAAGTTGTTCAGATGTCGAGGGCTAATTCTGTTTCCGATGATAAAAACACATCCGTTTCCACCAAAAAAGCTTTCAGAAGATCATTTGCAGAAGTTTGGCAACATTTGTGAGTGAATTGCAAAACGTCAGATTTTTGCTGAAATTGTGACCGCGCGGCTTAGGGATTTTTTTTTAAAAAAAAGTTGTTCAGACGTCGAGGGCTAATTCTGTTTCCGATGATAAAAACCCATCTGTTTCCATCAAAAAAGCATTCAGGGGATCGTTTGCAACAGTTTGGGACCATTTTTGAGTGAATTGCAAAACGTCAGATTTTTGCTGAATTTGTGACCGCGCGGCTTAGGGATTTTTTCAAAAAAATGTTGTTCAGACGTCGAGGGCTAATTCTGTTTCCAATGATAAAAACCCATCCGTTTCCACCAAAAAAGCTTTCAGGGGATCGTTTGCAACAGTTTGGCAACATTTGTGAGTGAATTGCAAAACGTCAGATTTTTGCTGAAATTGTGACCGCGCGGCTTAGGGATTTTTTTTTTTTTAAAGTTGTTCAGACATCGAGGGCTAATTCTGTTTCCGATGATAAAAACCCATCCGTTTCTACCAAAAAAGCTTTCAGAAGATCGTTAGCAGAAGTTTGGCAACCTTTGTGAGTGAATTGCAAAACGTCAGATTTTTGCTGAATTTGTGACCGCGCGGCTTAGGGATTTTTGTTTTTTAAAGTTGTTCAGACGTCGAGGGCTAATTCTGTTTCCGATGATAAAAACCCATCCGTTTCCACCAAAAAAGCTTTCAGAAGATCGTTTGCAGTAGTTTGGCAACATTTGTGAGTGAATTGCAAAATGTCAGATTTTTGCTGAAATTGGGACCGCGCGGCTTAGGGATTTTTTGAAAAAAAAGTTGTTCAGATGTCGAGGGCTAATTCTGTTTCCGATGATAAAAACACATCCATTTCCACCAAAAAAGCTTTCAGAAGATCGTTAGCAGAAGTTTAGCAACATTTGTGAGTGAATTGCAAAACGTCAGATTTTTGCTGAAATTGTGACCGCGCGGCTTAGGGATTTTTTTTTAAAAAAAAGTTGTTCAGACTTCGAGGGCTAATTCTGTTTCCGATGATAAAAACCCATCCGTTTCCACCAAAAAAGCTTTCAGAAGATCGTTTGCAGAAGTTTGGCAACATTTGTGAGTGAATTGCAAAATGTCAGATTTTTGCTGAAATTGTGACCGCGCGGCTTAGGGATTTTTTGAAAAAAAAGTTGTTCAGATGTCGAGGGCTAATTCTGTTTCCGATGATAAAAACACATCCGTTTCCACCAAAAAAGCTTTCAGAAGATCGTTAGCAGAAGTTTGGCAACATTTGTGAGTGAATTGCAAAATGTCAGATTTTTGCTGAAATTGTGACTGCGCGGCTTAGGGATTTTTTCAAAAAAAGTTGCTCAGACGTTGAGGGCTAATTCTGTTTCCGATGATAAAAACCCATCTGTTTCCACCAAAGAAGCTTTCAGAAGATCATTTGCAGAAGTTTGGAAACATTTGTGAGTGAATTGCAAAATGTCAGATTTTTGCTGAAATTGTGACCGCGCGGCTTAGGGATTTTTTGAAAAAAAAGTTGTTCAGATGTCGAGGGCTAATTCTGTTTCCGATGATAAAAACACATCCGTTTCCACCAAAAAAGCTTTCAGAAGATCGTTAGCAGAAGTTTGGCAACATTTGTGAGTGAATTGCAAAACGTCAGATTTTTGCTGAAATTGTGACCGCGCGGCTTAGGGATTTTTTTTTTTAAAAAAGTTGTTCAGACTTCGAGGGCTAATTCTGTTTCCGATGATAAAAACCCATCCGTTTCCACCAAAAAAGCTTTCAGAAGATCGTTTGCAGAAGTTTGGCAAGATTTGTGAGTGAATTGCAAAACGTCAGATTTTTGCTGAAATTGTGACCGCGCGGCTTAGGGATTTTTTGAAAAAAAAGTTGTTCAGACGTCGAGGGCTAATTCTGTTTCCACCAAAAAAGCTTTCAGGGGATCGTTTGCAACAGTTTGGGACCATTTTTGACTTAATTGCAAAATGTCAGATTTTTGCTGAAATTGTGACCGCACGGCTTAGGGATTTTTTTTTTTAAAAAAGTTGTTCAGACGTTGAGGGATAATTCTGTTTCCGATGATAAAAACCCATCCGTTTGCAACAAAAAAGCTTTCAGAAGATCGTTTGCAGAGGTTTGGCAACATTTGTGAGAGAATTGCAAAACGTCAGATTTTTGCTGAAACTGTGACCGCGCGGCTTAGGGATTTTTTTTTTAAAAAAAGTTGCTCAGACGTTGAGGGCTAATTCTGTTTCCGATGATAAAAACCCATCTGTTTCCACCAAAAAAGCTTTCAGAAGATCATTTGCAGAAGTTTGGCAACATTTGTGAGTGAATTGCAAAACGTCAGATGTTTGCTGAAATTGTGACCGCGCGGCTTAGGGATTTTTTGAAAAAAAAGTTATTCAGACGTCGAGGTCTAATTCTGTTTCCGATGATAAAAACCCATCTGTTTCCATCAAAAAAGCATTCAGGGGATCGTTTGCAACAGTTTGGGACCATTTTTGAGTGAATTGCAAAACGTCAGATTTTTGCTGAATTTGTGACCGCGCGGCTTAGGGATTTTTTCAAAAAAATGTTGTTCAGACATCGAGGGCTAATTCTGTTTCCGATGATAAAAACCCATCCGTTTCTACCAAAAAAGCTTTCAGAAGATCGTTAGCAGAAGTTTGGCAACCTTTGTGAGTGAATTGCAAAACGTCAGATTTTTGCTGAATTTGTGACTGCGCGGCTTAGGGATTTTTTTTTTTTTAAAGTTGTTCAGACATCGAGGGCTAATTCTGTTTCCGATGATAAAAACCCATCCGTTTCCACCAAAAAAGCTTTCAGAAGATCGTTTGCAGAAGTTTGGCAACATTTGTGAGTGAATTGCAAAACGTCAGATTTTTGCTGAAATTGTGACCGCGCGGCTTAGGGATTTTTTGAAAAAAAAGTTGTTCAGACGTCGAGGGCTAATTCTGTTTCCGATGATAAAAACCCATCTGTTTCCACCAAAAAAGCTTTCAGGGGATCGTTTGCAACAGTTTGGGACCATTTTTGAGTTAATTGCAAAATGTCAGATTTTTGCTGAAATTGTGACCGCGCGGCTTAGGGATTTTTTTTAAAAAAAAGTTGTTCAGACGTCGAGGGATAATTCTGTTTCCGATGATAAAAACCCATCCGTTTGCAACAAAAAAGCTTTCAGAAGATCGTTTGCAGAAGTTTGGCAACATTTGTGAGTGAATTGCAAAACGTCTGATTTTTGCTGAAACTGTGACCGCGCGGCTTAGGGATTTTTTGACAAAAAAGTTGTTCAGACGTCGAGGGCTAATTCTGTTTCCGATGATAAAAACCCATCTGTTTCCATCAAAAAAGCATTCAGGGGATCGTTTGCAACAGTTTGGGACCATTTTTGAGTGAATTGCAAAATGTCAGATTTTTTCTGAATTTGTGACCGCGCGGCTTAGGGATTTTTTCCAAAAAATGTTGTTCAGACGTCGAGGGCTAATTCTGTTTCCGATGATAAAAACCCATCCGTTTCCACCAAAAAAGCTTTCAGAAGATTGTTTGCAGAAGTTTGGCAACATTTGTGAGTGAATTGCAAAATGTCAGATTTTTGCTGAAATTGTGACCGTGCGGCTTAGGGATTTTTTCAAAAATAGTTGCTCAGACGTCGAGGGCTAATTCTGTTTCCGATGATAAAAACCCATCCGTTTCCACCAAAAAAGCTTTCAGAAGATCGTTTGCAGAAGTTTGGCAACATTTGTGAGTGAATTGCAAAATGTCAGATTTTTGCTGAAATTGTGACCGCGCGGCTTAGGGATTTTTTGAAAAAAAAGTTGTTCAGATGTCGAGGGCTAATTCTGTTTCTGATGATAAAAACACATCCGTTTCCACCAAAAAAGCTTTCAGAAGATCGTTAGCAGAAGTTTGGCAACATTTGTGAGTGAATTGCAAAACATCAGATTTTTGCTGAAATTGTGACCGCGCGGCTTAGGGATTTTTTTTTAAAAAAAAAGTTGTTCAGACGTCGAGGGCTAATTCTGTTTCCGATGATAAAAACCCATCCGTTTGCACCAAAAAAGCTTTCAGAAGATCGTTTGCCGAAGTTTGGCAACATTTGTGAGTGAATTGCAAAACGTCAGATTTTTGCTGAAATTGTGACCGCGCGGCTTAGGTATTTTTTGAAAAAAATGTTGTTCAGACGTCGAGGGCTAATTCTGTTTCCGATGATAAAAACCCATCTGTTTCCACAAAAAAAGCTTTCAGGGGATCGTTTGCAACAGTTTGGGACCATTTTTGAGTGAATTGCAAAATGTCAGATTTTTGCTGAAATTGTGACCGCGCGGCTTAGGGATTTTTTTTTTTTAAAAAGTTGTTCAGACGTCGAGGGATAATTCTGTTTCCGATGATAAAAACCCATCCGTTTGCACCAAAAAAGCTTTCAGAAGATCGTTTGCAGAAGTTTGGCAACATTTGTGAGTGAATTGCAAAACGTCAGATTTTTGCTGAAACTGTGACCGCGCGGCTTAGGGATTTTTTCAAAAAAAGTTGCTCAGACGTTGAGGGCTAATTCTGTTTCCGATGATAAAAACCCATCTGTTTCCACCAAAGAAGCTTTCAGAAGATCATTTGCAGAAGTTTGGCAACATTTGTGAGTGAATTGCAAAACGTCAGATTTTTGCTGAAATTGTGACCGCGCGGCTTAGGGATTTTTTGAAAAAAAAGTTGTTCAGACGTCGAGGGCTAATTCTGTTTCCGATGGTAAAAACCCATCTGTTTCCATCAAAAAAGCATTCAGGGGATCGTTTGCAACAGTTTGGGACCATTTTTGAGTGAATTGCAAAATGTCAGATTTTTTCTGAATTTGTGACCGCGCGGCTTAGGGATTTTTTCAAAAAAATGTTGTTCAGACGTCGAGGGCTAATTCTGTTTCCAATGATAAAAACCCATCCGTTTCCACCAAAAAAGCTTTCAGGGGATCGTTTGCAACAGTTTGGCAACATTTGTGAGTGAATTGCAAAACGTCAGATTTTTGCTGAAATTGTGACCGCGCGGCTTAGGGATTTTTTTTTTTTTAAAAAAGTTGTTCAGACGTCGAGGGCTAATTCTGTTTCCGATGATAAAAACCCATCCGTTTCTACCAAAAAAGCTTTCAGAAGATTGTTAGCAGAAGTTTGGCAACCTTTGTGAGTGAATTGCAAAACGTCAGATTTTTGCTGAATTTGTGACCGCGCGGCTTAGGGATTTTTGTTTTTTAAAGTTGTTCAGACGTCGAGGGCTAATTCTGTTTCCGATGATAAAAACCCATCCGTTTCCACCAAAAAAGCTTTCAGAAGATCGTTTGCAGTAGTTTGGCAACATTTGTGAGTGAATTGCAAAATGTCAGATTTTTGCTGAAATTGTGACCGCGCGGCTTAGGGATTTTTTGAAAAAAAAGTTGTTCAGATGTCGAGGGCTAATTCTGTTTCCGATGATAAAAACACATCCATTTCCACCAAAAAAGCTTTCAGAAGATCGTTAGCAGAAGTTTAGCAACATTTGTGAGTGAATTGCAAAACGTCAGATTTTTGCTGAAATTGTGACTGCGCGGCTTAGGGATATTTTTTTTTAAAAAAGTTGTTCAGACGTCGATGGCTAATTCTGTTTCCGATGATAAAAACCCATCTGTTTCCACCAAAAAAGCTTTCAGGGGATCGTATGCAACAGTTTGGGACCATTTTTGAGTGAATTGCAAAATGTCAGATTTTTGCTGAAATTGTGACCGCGCGGCTTAGAGATTTTTTTTAAAAAAAATGTTGTTCAGACGTCGAGGGCTAATTCTGTTTCCGATGATAAAAACCCATCCGTTTCCACCAAAAAAGCTTTCAGAAGATCGTTTGCAGAAGTTTGGCAACATTTGTGAGTGAATTGCAAAACGATAGATTTTTGATGAAATTGTGACCGCGCGGCTTAGGGATTTTTTGAAAAAAAAGTTGTTCAGATGTCGAGGGCTAATTCTGTTTCCGATGATAAAAACACATCCGTTTCCACCAAAAAAGCTTTCAGAAGATCATTTGCAGAAGTTTGGCAACATTTGTGAGTGAATTGCAAAACGTCAGATTTTTGCTGAAATTGTGACCGCGCGGCTTAGGGATTTTTTTTTAAAAAAAAGTTGTTCAGACGTCGAGGGCTAATTCTGTTTCCACCAAAAAAGCTTTCAGGGGATCGTTTGCAACAGTTTGGGACCATTTTTGACTTAATTGCAAAATGTCAGATTTTTGCTGAAATTGTGACCGCGCGGCTTAGGGATTTTTTTTTTAAAAAAAGTTGTTCAGACGTCGAGGGCTAATTCTGTTTCCGATGATAAAAACCCATCCGTTTCCACCAAAAAAGCTTTCAGAAGATCGTTTGCAGAAGTTTGGCAACATTTGTGAGTGAATTGCAAAACGTCAGATGTTTGCTGAAATTGTGACGGCGCGGCTTAGGGATTTTTTGAAAAAAAAGTTATTCAGACGTCGAGGTCTAATTCTGTTTCCGATGATAAAAACTCATCTGTTTCCATCAAAAAAGCATTCAGGGGATCGTTTGCAACAGTTTGGGACCATTTTTGAGTGAATTGCAAAACGTCAGATTTTTGCTGAATTTGTGACCGCGCGGCTTAGGGATTTTTTCAAAAAAATGTTGTTCAGACATCGAGGGCTAATTCTGTTTCCGATGATAAAAACCCATCCGTTTCTACCAAAAAAGCTTTCAGAAGATCGTTAGCAGAAGTTTGGCAACCTTTGTGAGTGAATTGCAAAACGTCAGATTTTTGCTGAATTTGTGACCGCGCGGCTTAGGGATTTTTTTTTTTTTAAAGTTGTTCAGACGTCGAGGGCTAATTCTGTTTCCGATGATAAAAACCCATCTGTTTCCATCAAAAAAGCATTCAGGGGATCGTTTGCAACAGTTTGGGACCATTTTTGAGTGAATTGCAAAACGTCAGATTTTTGCTGAATTTGTGACCGCGCGGCTTAGGGATTTTTTGAAAAAAATGTTGTTCAGACGTCGAGGGCTAATTCTGTTTCCGATGATAAAAACCCATCCGTTTCCACCAAAAAAGCTTTCAGGGGATCGTTTGCAACAGTTTGGCAACATTTTTGAGTGAATTGAAAAACGTCAGATTTTTACTGAAATTGTGACCGCGCGGCTTAGGGATTTTTTCAAAAATAGTTGCTCAGACGTTGAGGGCTAATAATGTTTTCGATGAGAAAAACCCATCCGTTTCCACCAAAAAAGCTTTCAGTAGATCATTTGCAGAAGTTTGGCAACATTTGTGAGTGAATTGCAAAACGTCTGATTTTTGCTGAAACTGTGACCGCGCGGCTTAGGATTTTTTCAAAAAAATTTGCTCAGACGTTTAGGGCTAATTCTGTTTCCGATGATAAAAACCCATCTGTTTCCTCCAAAAAAGATTTCAGAAGATCATTTGCAGAAGTTTGGCAACATTTTTGAGTAAATTGCAAAACGTCAGATTTTTGCTGAAATTGTGACCGCGCGGCTTAGGGATTTTTTGAAAAAAAAGTTGTTCAGACGTCGAGGGCTAATTCTGTTTCCGATGGTAAAAACCCATCCGTTTCCACCAAAAAAGCTTTCAGGGGATCGTTTGCAACAGTTTGGCAACATTTTTGAGTGAATTGAAAAACGTCAGATTTTTACTGAAATTGTGATCGCGCGGCTTAGGGATTTTTTCAAAAAAAGTTGTTCAGACGTTGAGGGCTAATTCTGTTTTCGATGAGAAAAACCCATCCGTTTCCACCAAAGAAGCTTTCAGAAGATCGTTTGCAGAAATTTGGCAACATTTGTGAGTGAATTGCAAAACGTCAGATTTTTGCTGAAATTGTGACCGCGCGGCTTAGGGATTTTTTTTTTTAAAAGTTGTTAAGACATCGAGGGCTAATTCTGTTTCCGATGATAAAAACCCATCCGTTTCTACCAAAAAAACTTTCAGAAGATCGTTAGCAGAAGTTTGGCAACCTTTGTGAGTGAATTGCAAAATGTCAGATTTTTGCTGAATTTGTGACCGCGCGGCTTAGGGATTTTTTTTTTTAAAAGTTGTTCAGACGTCGAGGGCTAATTCTGTTTCCGATGATAAAAACCCATCCGTTTCCACCAAAAAAGCTTTCAGAAGATCGTTTGCAGTAGTTTGGCAACATTTGTGAGTGAATTGCAAAATGTCAGATTTTTGCTGAAATTGTGACCGCGCGGCTTAGGGATTTTTTTTTTTTAAAAAGTTGTTCAGACGTCGAGGGCTAATTCTGTTTCCGATGATAAAAACCCATCCGTTTCCACCAAAAAACGTTTCAGAAGATCGTTTGCAGAAGTTTGGCAACATTTGTGAGTGAATTGCAAAACATCAGATTTTTGCTGAAATTGTGACCGCGCGGCTTAGGGATTTTTTGAAAAAAAAGTTGTTCAGACGTCGATGGCTAATTCTGTTTCCGATGATAAAAACCCATCTGTTTCCACCAAAAAAGCTTTCAGGGGATCGTATGCAACAGTTTGGGACCATTTTTGAGTGAATTGCAAAATGTCAGATTTTTGCTGAAATTGTGACCGCGCGGCTTAGGGATTTTTTTTTTAAAAAAAGTTGTTCAGACGTCTAGGGCTAATTCTGTTTCCGATGATAAAAACCCATCCGTTTCCACCAAAAAAGCTTTCAGAAGATCGTTTGCAGAAGTTTGGCAACATTTGTGAGTGAATTGCAAAATGTCAGATTTTTTCTGAATTTGTGACCGCGCGGCTTAGGGATTTTTTGAAAAAAAAGTTGTTCAGATGTCGAGGGCTAATTCTGTTTCCGATGATAAAAACACATCCGTTTCCACCAAAAAAGCTTTCAGAAGATCATTTGCAGAAGTTTGGCAACATTTGTGAGTGAATTGCAAAACGTCAGATTTTTGCTGAAATTATGACCGCGCGGCTTAGGGATTTTTTTTTTAAAAAAAGTTGTTCAGACGTCGAGGGCTAATTCTGTTTCCGATGATAAAAACCCATCTGTTTCCATCAAAAAAGCATTCAGGGGATCGTTTGCAACAGTTTGGGACCATTTTTGAGTGAATTGCAAAACGTCAGATTTTTGCTGAATTTGTGACCGCGCGGCTTAGGGATTTTTTGAAAAAAATGTTGTTCAGACGTCGAGGGCTAATTCTGTTTCCGATGATAAAAACCCATCCATTTCCACCAAAAAAGCTTTCAGAAGATTGTTTGCAGAAGTTTGGCAACATTTGTGAGTGAATTGCAAAATGTCAGATTTTTTCTGAATTTGTGACCGCGCGGCTTAGGGATTTTTTCAAAAAAATGTTGTTCAGACGTCGAGGGCTAATTCTGTTTCCGATGATAAAAACCCATCCGTTTCCACCAAAAAAGCTTTCAGGGGATCGTTTGCAACAGTTTGGCAACATTTTTGAGTGAATTGAAAAACGTCAGATTTTTACTGTAATTGTGACCGCGCGGCTTAGGGATTTTTTTTTTTAAAGTTGTTCAGACATCGAGGGCTAATTCTGTTTCCGATGATAAAAACCCATCCGTTTCTACCAAAAAAGCTTTCAGAAGATCGTTTGCAGTAGTTTGGCAACATTTGTGAGTGAATTGCAAAATGTCAGATTTTTACTGAAATTGTGACCGCGCGGCTTAGGGATTTTTTGAAAAAAAAGTTGTTCAGATGTCGAGGGTTAATTCTGTTTCCGATGATAAAAACACATCCGTTTCCACCAAAAAAGCTTTCAGAAGATCGTTAGCAGAAGTTTGACAACATTTGTGAGTGAATTGCAAAACGTCAGATTTTTGCTGAAATTGTGACCACGCGGCTTAGGAGTTTTTTTTTTAAAAAAGTTGTTCAGACTTCGAGGGCTAATTCTGTTTCCGATGATAAAAAACCCATCCGTTTCCACCAAAAAAGCTTTCACTAGATCGTTTGCAGAAGTTTGGCAACATTTGTGAGTGAATTGCAAAACGTCAGATTTTTACTGAAATTGTGACCGTGCGCTTAGGGATTTTTTTTTTTTTAAGTTGTTCAGACGTCAGAGGGCTAATTCTGTTTCCGATGATAAAGACCCATCCGTTTCCACCAAAAAAGCTTTCAGAAGATCGTTTGCAGTAGTTTGGCAACATTTGTGAGTGAATTGCAAAATGTCAGATTTTTGCTGAAATTGTGACCGCGCGGCTTAGGGATTTTTTGAAAAAAAAGTTGTTCAGATGTCGAGGGCTAATTCTGTTTCCGATGATAAAAACCCATCCGTTTCCACCAAAAAAGCTTTCAGAAGATCGTTAGCAGAAGTTTGACAACATTTGTGAGTGAATTGCAAAACGTCAGATTTTGCTGAAATTGTGACCACGCGGCTTAGGGATTTTTTTTTTTTAAAAAGTTGTTCAGACGTCGAGGTCTAATTCTGTTTCCGATGATAAAAACTCATCTGTTTCCATCAAAAAAGCATTCAGGGGATCGTTTGCAACAGTTTGGGACCATTTTTGAGTGAATTGCAAAACGTCAGATTTTTGCTGAATTTGTGACCGCGCGGCTTAGGGATTTTTTCAAAAAAATGTTGTTCAGACATCGAGGGCTAATTCTGTTTCCGATGATAAAAACCCATCCGTTTCTACCAAAAAAGCTTTCAGAAGATCGTTAGCAGAAGTTTGGCAACCTTTGTGAGTGAATTGCAAAACGTCAGATTTTTGCTGAATTTGTGACCGCGCGGCTTAGGGATTTTTTTTTTTTTAAAGTTGTTCAGACGTCGAGGGCTAATTCTGTTTCCGATGATAAAAACCCATCTGTTTCCATCAAAAAAGCATTCAGGGGATCGTTTGCAACAGTTTGGGACCATTTTTGAGTGAATTGCAAAACGTCAGATTTTTGCTGAATTTGTGACCGCGCGGCTTAGGGATTTTTTGAAAAAAATGTTGTTCAGACGTCGAGGGCTAATTCTGTTTCCGATGATAAAAACCCATCCGTTTCCACCAAAAAAGCTTTCAGGGGATCGTTTGCAACAGTTTGGCAACATTTTTGAGTGAATTGAAAAACGTCAGATTTTTACTGAAATTGTGACCGCGCGGCTTAGGGATTTTTTCAAAAATAGTTGCTCAGACGTTGAGGGCTAATAATGTTTTCGATGAGAAAAACCCATCCGTTTCCACCAAAAAAGCTTTCAGTAGATCATTTGCAGAAGTTTGGCAACATTTGTGAGTGAATTGCAAAACGTCTGATTTTTGCTGAAACTGTGACCGCGCGGCTTAGGATTTTTTCAAAAAAATTTGCTCAGACGTTTAGGGCTAATTCTGTTTCCGATGATAAAAACCCATCTGTTTCCTCCAAAAAAGATTTCAGAAGATCATTTGCAGAAGTTTGGCAACATTTTTGAGTAAATTGCAAAACGTCAGATTTTTGCTGAAATTGTGACCGCGCGGCTTAGGGATTTTTTGAAAAAAAAGTTGTTCAGACGTCGAGGGCTAATTCTGTTTCCGATGGTAAAAACCCATCCGTTTCCACCAAAAAAGCTTTCAGGGGATCGTTTGCAACAGTTTGGCAACATTTTTGAGTGAATTGAAAAACGTCAGATTTTTACTGAAATTGTGATCGCGCGGCTTAGGGATTTTTTCAAAAAAAGTTGTTCAGACGTTGAGGGCTAATTCTGTTTTCGATGAGAAAAACCCATCCGTTTCCACCAAAGAAGCTTTCAGAAGATCGTTTGCAGAAATTTGGCAACATTTGTGAGTGAATTGCAAAACGTCAGATTTTTGCTGAAATTGTGACCGCGCGGCTTAGGGATTTTTTTTTTTAAAAGTTGTTAAGACATCGAGGGCTAATTCTGTTTCCGATGATAAAAACCCATCCGTTTCCACCAAAAAAGCTTTCAGAAGATCGTTTGCAGTAGTTTGGCAACATTTGTGAGTGAATTGCAAAATGTCAGATTTTTGCTGAAATTGTGACCGCGCGGCTTAGGGATTTTTTTTTTTTTAAAAAGTTGTTCAGACGTCGAGGGCTAATTCTGTTTCCGATGATAAAAACCCATCCGTTTCCACCAAAAAACGTTTCAGAAGATCGTTTGCAGAAGTTTGGCAACATTTGTGAGTGAATTGCAAAACATCAGATTTTTGCTGAAATTGTGACCGCGCGGCTTAGGGATTTTTTGAAAAAAAAGTTGTTCAGACGTCGATGGCTAATTCTGTTTCCGATGATAAAAACCCATCTGTTTCCACCAAAAAAGCTTTCAGGGGATCGTATGCAACAGTTTGGGACCATTTTTGAGTGAATTGCAAAATGTCAGATTTTTGCTGAAATTGTGACCGCGCGGCTTAGGGATTTTTTTTTTAAAAAAAGTTGTTCAGACGTCTAGGGCTAATTCTGTTTCCGATGATAAAAACCCATCCGTTTCCACCAAAAAAGCTTTCAGAAGATCGTTTGCAGAAGTTTGGCAACATTTGTGAGTGAATTGCAAAATGTCAGATTTTTTCTGAATTTGTGACCGCGCGGCTTAGGGATTTTTTGAAAAAAAAGTTGTTCAGATGTCGAGGGCTAATTCTGTTTCCGATGATAAAAACACATCCGTTTCCACCAAAAAAGCTTTCAGAAGATCATTTGCAGAAGTTTGGCAACATTTGTGAGTGAATTGCAAAACGTCAGATTTTTGCTGAAATTATGACCGCGCGGCTTAGGGATTTTTTTTTAAAAAAAAGTTGTTCAGACGTCGAGGGCTAATTCTGTTTCCGATGATAAAAACCCATCTGTTTCCATCAAAAAAGCATTCAGGGGATCGTTTGCAACAGTTTGGGACCATTTTTGAGTGAATTGCAAAACGTCAGATTTTTGCTGAATTTGTGACCGCGCGGCTTAGGGATTTTTTGAAAAAAATGTTGTTCAGACGTCGAGGGCTAATTCTGTTTCCGATGATAAAAACCCATCCATTTCCACCAAAAAAGCTTTCAGAAGATTGTTTGCAGAAGTTTGGCAACATTTGTGAGTGAATTGCAAAATGTCAGATTTTTTCTGAATTTGTGACCGCGCGGCTTAGGGATTTTTTCAAAAAAATGTTGTTCAGACGTCGAGGGCTAATTCTGTTTCCGATGATAAAAACCCATCCGTTTCCACCAAAAAAGCTTTCAGGGGATCGTTTGCAACAGTTTGGCAACATTTTTGAGTGAATTGAAAAACGTCAGATTTTTACTGTAATTGTGACCGCGCGGCTTAGGGATTTTTTTTTTTTAAAGTTGTTCAGACATCGAGGGCTAATTCTGTTTCCGATGATAAAAACCCATCCGTTTCTACCAAAAAAGCTTTCAGAAGATCGTTTGCAGTAGTTTGGCAACATTTGTGAGTGAATTGCAAAATGTCAGATTTTTACTGAAATTGTGACCGCGCGGCTTAGGGATTTTTTGAAAAAAAAGTTGTTCAGATGTCGAGGGTTAATTCTGTTTCCGATGATAAAAACACATCCGTTTCCACCAAAAAAGCTTTCAGAAGATCGTTAGCAGAAGTTTGACAACATTTGTGAGTGAATTGCAAAACGTCAGATTTTTGCTGAAATTGTGACCACGCGGCTTAGGGATTTTTTTTTTTAAAAAAGTTGTTCAGACTTCGAGGGCTAATTCTGTTTCCGATGATAAAAACCCATCCGTTTCCACCAAAAAAGCTTTCACTAGATCGTTTGCAGAAGTTTGGCAACATTTGTGAGTGAATTGCAAAACGTCAGATTTTTACTGAAATTGTGACCGTGCGGCTTAGGGATTTTTTTTTTTTTAAGTTGTTCAGACGTCGAGGGCTAATTCTGTTTCCGATGATAAAGACCCATCCGTTTCCACCAAAAAAGCTTTCAGAAGATCGTTTGCAGTAGTTTGGCAACATTTGTGAGTGAATTGCAAAATGTCAGATTTTTGCTGAAATTGTGACCGCGCGGCTTAGGGATTTTTTGAAAAAAAAGTTGTTCAGATGTCGAGGGCTAATTCTGTTTCCGATGATAAAAACCCATCCGTTTCCACCAAAAAAGCTTTCAGAAGATCGTTAGCAGAAGTTTGACAACATTTGTGAGTGAATTGCAAAACGTCAGATTTTTGCTGAAATTGTGACCACGCGGCTTAGGGATTTTTTTTT
>NC_139677.1:12165915-12236915 GCF_964106915.1 Podarcis gaigeae | reverse complement strand
CAACGTCTGAGCAACTTTTTTTGAAAAAATCCCTAAGCCGCGCGGTCACAGTTTCAGCAAAAATCTGACGTTTTGCAATTCACTCACAAATGTTGCCAAACCTCTGCAAACGATCTTCTGAAAGCTTTTTTGTTGCAAACGGATGGGTTTTTATCATCGGAAACAGAATTATCCCTCGACGTCTGAACAACTTTTTTTAAAAAAAAAATCCCTAAGCCGCGCGGTCACAATTTCAGCAAAAATCTGACATTTTGCAATTAACTCAAAAATGGTCCCAAACTGTTGCAAACGATCCCCTGAAAGCTTTTTTGGTGGAAACAGAATTAGCCCTCGACGTCTGAACAACTTTTTTTTCAAAAAATCCCTAAGCCGCGCGGTCACAATTTCAGCAAAAATCTGACATTTTGCAATTCACTCACAAATGTTGCCAAACTTCTGCAAACGATCTTCTGAAAGCTTTTTTGGTGGAAACGGATGGGTTTTTATCATCGGAAACAGAATTAGCCCTCGACGTCTGAACAACTTTTTTTTTGAAAAAATCCCTAAGCCGCGCGGTCACATTTCAGCAAAAATCAGACGTTTTGCAATTCACTCACAAATGTTGCCAAACTTCTGCAAACGATCTTCTGAAAGCTTTTTTGTTGCAAACGGATGGGTTTTTATCATCGGAAACAGAATTATCCCTTGACGTCTGAAAAACTTTTTTTAAAAAAAAATCCCTAAGCCGCACGGTCACAATTTCAGCAAAAATCTGACATTTTGCAATTAACTCAAAAATGGTCCCAAACTGTTGCAAACGATCCCCTGAAAGCTTTTTTGGTGGAAACAGATGGGTTTTTATCATCGGAAACAGAATTAGCCCTCGACGTCTGAACAACTTTTTTTTCAAAAAATCCCTAAGCCGCGCGGTCACAATTTCAGCAAAAATCTGACGTTTTGCAATTCACTCACAAATGTTGCCAAACTTCTGCAAACGATCTTCTGAAAGCTTTTTTGGTGCAAACTGATGGGTTTTTATCATCGGAAACAGAATTAGCCCTCGACGTCTGAACAACTTTAAAAAAAAAAAAAAAATCCCTAGGCCGCGCGGTCACAAATTCAGAAAAAATCTGATGTTTTGCAATTCACTCACAAATGTTGCCAAACTTCTGCTAACGATCTTCTGAAAGCTTTTTTGGTGGAAACGGATGTGTTTTTATCATCGGAAACAGAATTAGCCCTCGACATCTGAACAACTTTTTTTTCAAAAAATCCCTAAGCCGCGCGGTCACAATTTTAGCAAAAATCTGACATTTTGCAATTCACTCACAAATGTTGCCAAACTTCTGCAAACGATCTTCTGAAAGCTTTTTTGGTGGAAACGGATGGGTTTTTATCATCGGAAACAGAATTAGCCCTCGACGTCTGATCAACTATTTTTGAAAAAATCCCTAAGCCGCACGGTCACAATTTCAGCAAAAATCTGACATTTTGCAATTCACTCACAAATGTTGCCAAACTACTGCAAACGATCTTCTGAAAGCTTTTTTGGTGGAAACGGATGGGTTTTTATCATCGGAAACAGAATTAGCCCTCGACGTCTGAACATCTTTAAAAAAAAAAAAAATCCCTAAGCCGCGCGGTCACAAATTCAGCAAAAATCTGACGTTTTGCAATTCACTCACAAAGGTTGCCAAACTTCTGCTAACGATCTTCTGAAAGCTTTTTTGGTAGAAACGGATGGGTTTTTATCATCGGAAACAGAATTAGCCCTCGATGTCTGAACAACATTTTTTTGAAAAAATCCCTAAGCCGCGCGGTCACAAATTCAGCAAAAATCTGACGTTTTGCAATTCACTCAAAAATGGTCCCAAACTGTTGCAAACGATCCCCTGAATGCTTTTTTGATGGAAACAGATGGGTTTTTATCATCGGAAACAGAATTAGACCTCGACGTCTGAATAACTTTTTTTTCAAAAAATCCCTAAGCCGCGCGGTCACAATTTCAGCAAACATCTGACGTTTTGCAATTCACTCACAAATGTTGCCAAACCTCTGCAAACGATCTTCTGAAAGCTTTTTTGTTGCAAACGGATGGGTTTTTATCATCGGAAACAGAATTATCCCTCGACGTCTGAACAACTTTTTTAAAAAAAAAAATCCCTAAGCCGCGCGGTCACAATTTCAGCAAAAATCTGAGATTTTGCAATTAACTCAAAAATGGTCCCAAACTGTTGCAAACGATCCCCTGAAAGCTTTTTTGGTGGAAACAGAATTAGCCCTCGACGTCTGAACAACTTTTTTTTCAAAAAATCCCTAAGCCGCGCGGTCACAATTTCAGCAAAAATCTGACATTTTGCAATTCACTCACAAATGTTGCCAAACTTCTGCAAACGATCTTCTGAAAGCTTTTTTGGTGGAAACGGATGGGTTTTTATCATCGGAAACAGAATTAGCCCTCGACGTCTGAACAACTTTTTTAAAAAAAAAAATCCCTAAGCCGCGCGGTCACAATTTCAGCAAAAATCTGACGTTTTGCAATTCACTCACAAATGTTGCCAAACTTCTGCTAACGATCTTCTGAAAGCTTTTTTGGTGGAAACGGATGTGTTTTTATCATCGGAAACAGAATTAGCCCTCGACATCTGAACAACTTTTTTTTCAAAAAATCCCTAAGCCGCGCGGTCACAATTTCAGCAAAAATCTGACATTTTGCAATTCACTCACAAATGTTGCCAAACTACTGCAAACGATCTTCTGAAAGCTTTTTTGGTGGAAACGGATGGGTTTTTATCAACGGAAACAGAATTAGCCCTCGACGTCTGAGCAACTACTTTTGAAAAAATCCCTAAGCCGCACGGTCACAATTTCAGCAAAAATCTGACATTTTGCAATTCACTCACAAATGTTGCCAAACTACTGCAAACGATCTTCTGAAAGCTTTTTTGGTGGAAACGGATGTGTTTTTATCATCGGAAACAGAATTAGCCCTCGACATCTGAACAACTTTTTTTTCAAAAAATCCCTAAGCCGCGCGGTCACAATTTCAGCAAAAATCTGACATTTTGCAATTCACTCACAAATGTTGCCAAACTACTGCAAACGATCTTTGGAAAGCTTTTTTGCTAGAAACGGATGGGTTTTTATCATCGGAAACAGAATTAGCCCTCGATGTCTGAACAACTTTAAAAAAAAATAATCCCTAAGCCGCGCGGTCACAATTTCAGCAAAAATCTGACATTTTGCAATTCACTCACAAATGTTGCCAAACTACTGCAAACGATCTTCTGAAAGCTTTTTTGGTGGAAACGGATGGGTTTTTATCAACGGAAACAGAATTAGCCCTCGACGTCTGAGCAACTACTTTTGAAAAAATCCCTAAGCCGCACGGTCACAATTTCAGCAAAAATCTGACATTTTGCAATTCACTCACAAATGTTGCCAAACTACTGCAAACGATCTTCTGAAAGCTTTTTTGGTGGAAACGGATGTGTTTTTATCATCGGAAACAGAATTAGCCCTCGACATCTGAACAACTTTTTTTTCAAAAAATCCCTAAGCCGCGCGGTCACAATTTCAGCAAAAATCTGACATTTTGCAATTCACTCACAAATGTTGCCAAACTACTGCAAACGATCTTTGGAAAGCTTTTTTGCTAGAAACGGATGGGTTTTTATCATCGGAAACAGAATTAGCCCTCGATGTCTGAACAACTTTAAAAAAAAATAATCCCTAAGCCGCGCGGTCACAATTTCAGTAAAAATCTGACGTTTTTCAATTCACTCAAAAATGTTGCCAAACTGTTGCAAACGATCCCCTGAAAGCTTTTTTGGTGGAAACGGATGGGTTTTTATCATCGGAAACAGAATTAGCCCTCGACGTCTGAACAACATTTTTTTGAAAAAATCCCTAAGCCGCGCGGTCACAAATTCAGAAAAAATCTGACATTTTGCAATTCACTCACAAATGTTGCCAAACTTCTGCAAACAATCTTCTGAAAGCTTTTTTGGTGGAAACGGATGGGTTTTTATCATCGGAAACAGAATTAGCCCTCGACGTCTGAACAACATTTTTTTCAAAAAATCCCTAAGCCGCGCGGTCACAAATTCAGCAAAAATCTGACGTTTTGCAATTCACTCAAAAATGGTCCCAAACTGTTGCAAACGATCCCCTGAATGCTTTTTTGATGGAAACAGATGGGTTTTTATCATCGGAAACAGAATTAAACCTCGACGTCTGAATAACTTTTTTTTCAAAAAATCCCTAAGCCGCGCGGTCACAATTTCAGCAAACATCTGACGTTTTGCAATTCACTCACAAATGTTGCCAAACTTCTGCAAATGATCTTCTGAAAGCTTTTTTGGTGGAAACAGATGGGTTTTTATCATCGGAAACAGAATTAGCCCTCAACGTCTGAGCAACTTTTTTTGAAAAAATCCCTAAGCCGCGCGGTCACAGTTTCAGCAAAAATCTGACGTTTTGCAATTCACTCACAAATGTTGCCAAACCTCTGCAAACGATCTTCTGAAAGCTTTTTTGTTGCAAACGGATGGGTTTTTATCATCGCTAAGCCGCGCGGTTTTTATCATCCCTAAGCCGCGCGGTCACAATTTCAGCAAAAATCTGACATTTTGCAATTAACTCAAAAATGGTCCCAAACTGTTGCAAACGATCCCCTGAAAGCTTTTTTGTTGGAAACAGAATTAGCCCTCGACGTCTGAACAACTTTTTTTTCAAAAAATCCCTAAGCTGCGCGGTCACAAATTCAGAAAAAATCTGACATTTTGCAATTCACTCACAAATGTTGCCAAACTTCTGCAAACAATCTTCTGAAAGCTTTTTTGGTGGAAACGGATGGGTTTTTATCATCGGAAACAGAATTAGCCCTCGACGTCTGAACAACTTTTTTAAAAAAAAAAATCCCTAAGCCGCGCGGTCACAATTTCAGCAAAAATCTGACGTTTTGCAATTCACTCACAAATGTTGCCAAACTTCTGCTAACGATCTTCTGAAAGCTTTTTTGGTGGAAACGGATGTGTTTTTATCATCGGAAACAGAATTAGCCCTCGACATCTGAACAACTTTTTTTTCAAAAAATCCCTAAGCCGCGCGGTCACAATTTCAGCAAAAATCTGACATTTTGGAATTCACTCACAAATGTTGCCAAACTACTGCAAACGATCTTCTGAAAGCTTTTTTGGTGGAAACGGATGGGTTTTTATCATCGGAAACAGAATTAGCCCTCGATGTCTGAGCAACTACTTTTGAAAAAATCCCTAAGCCGCACGCTCACAATTTCAGCAAAAATCTGACATTTTGCAATTCACTCACAAATGTTGCCAAACTTCTGCTAACGATCTTCTGAAAGCTTTTTTGGTGGAAACGGATGTGTTTTTATCATCGGAAACAGAATTAGCCCTCGACATCTGAACAACTTTTTTTTCAAAAAATCCCTAAGCCGCGCGGTCACAATTTCAGCAAAAATCTGACATTTTGCAATTCACTCACAAATGTTGCCAAACTTCTGCAAATGATCTTTCGAAAGCTTTTTTGGTGGAAACGGATGGGTTTTTATCATCGGAAACAGAATTAGCCCTCGACGTCTGAGCAACTACTTTTGAAAAAATCCCTAAGCCGCACGGTCACAATTTCAGCAAAAATCTGACATTTTGCAATTCACTCACAAATGTTGCCAAACTACTGCAAACGATCTTCTGAAAGCTTTTTTGGTGGAAACGGATGTGTTTTTATCATCGGAAACAGAATTAGCCCTCGACATCTGAACAACTTTTTTTTCAAAAAATCCCTAAGCCGCGCGGTCACAATTTCAGCAAAAATCTGACATTTTGCAATTCACTCACAAATGTTGCCAAACTACTGCAAACGATCTTCTGAAAGCTTTTTTGGTAGAAACGGATGGGTTTTTATCATCGGAAACAGAATTAGCCCTCGATGTCTGAACAACTTTAAAAAAAAAAAAACCCTAAGCCGCGCGGTCACAATTTCAGTAAAAATCTGACGTTTTTCAATTCACTCAAAAATGTTGCCAAACTGTTGCAAACGATCCCCTGAAAGCTTTTTTGGTGGAAACGGATGGGTTTTTATCATCGAAAAAGAATTAGCCCTCGACGTCCGAACAACATTTTTTTGAAAAAATCCCTAAGCCGCGCGGTCACAAATTCAGAAAAAATCTGACATTTTGCAATTCACTCACAAATGTTGCCAAACTTCTGCAAACAATCTTCTGAAAGCTTTTTTGGTGGAAACGGATGGGTTTTTATCATCGGAAACAGAATTAGCCCTCGACGTCTGAACAACATTTTTTTCAAAAAATCCCTAAGCCGCGCGGTCACAAATTCAGCAAAAATCTGACGTTTTGCAATTCACTCAAAAATGGTCCCAAACTGTTGCAAACGATCCCCTGAATGCTTTTTTGATGGAAACAGATGGGTTTTTATCATCGGAAACAGAATTAGCCCTCGACGTCTGAACAACTTTTTTAAAAAAAAAAATCCCTAAGCCGCGCGGTCACAATTTCAGCAAAAATCTGACGTTTTGCAATTCACTCACAAATGTTGCCAAACTTCTGCAAATGATCTTCTGAAAGCTTTTTTGGTGGAAACAGATGGGTTTTTATCATCGGAAACAGAATTAGCCCTCGACATCTGAACAACTTTTTTTTCAAAAAATCCCTAAGCCGCGCGGTCACAATTTCAGCAAAAATCTGACGTTTTGCAATTCACTCACAAATGTTGCCAAACTTCTGCAAACGATCTTCTGAAAGCTTTTTTGGTGGAAACGGATGGGTTTTTATCATGGGAAACAGAATTAGCCCTCGACATCTGAACAACTTTTTTTTTAAAAAAAATCCCTAAGCCGCGCGGTCACAATTTCAGCAAAAATCTGACATTTTGCAATTCACTCAAAAATGGTCCCAAACTGTTGCATACGATCCCCTGAAAGCTTTTTTGGTGGAAACAGATGGGTTTTTATCATCGGAAACAGAATTAGCCCTCGACGTCTGAACAACATTTTTTTCAAAAAATCCCTAAGCCGCGCGGTCACAAATTCAGCAAAAATCTGACGTTTTGCAATTCTCTCAAAAATGGTCCCAAACTGTTGCAAACGATCCCCTGAATGCTTTTTTGATGGAAACAGATGGGTTTTTATCATCGGAAACAGAATTAGCCCTCAACGTCTGAACAACTTTTTTTAAAAAAAAAATCCCTAAGCCGCGCGGTCACAATTTCAGCAAAAATCTGACGTTTTGCAATTCACTCACAAATGTTGCCAAACTTCTGCAAATGATCTTCTGAAAGCTTTTTTGGTGGAAACGGATGTGTTTTTATCATCGGAAACAGAATTAGCCCTCGACATCTGAACAACTTTTTTTTCAAAAAATCCCTAAGCCGCGCGGTCACAATTTCAGCAAAAATCTATCGTTTTGCAATTCACTCACAAATGTTGCCAAACTTCTGCTAACGATCTTCTGAAAGCTTTTTTGGTGGAAACGGATGGGTTTTTATCATCGGAAACAGAATTAGCCCTCGACGTCTGAACAACTTTTTAAAAAAAAAAAATCCCTAAGCCGCGCGGTCACAATTTCAGCAAAAATCTGACATTTTGCAATTCACTCAAAAATGGTCCCAAACTGTTGCAAACGATCCCCTGAAAGCTTTTTTGGTAGAAACAGATGGGTTTTTATCATCGGAAACAGAATTAGCCCTCGACGTCTGAACAACTTTAAAAAAAAAAAAAATCCCTAAGCCGCGCGGTCACAATTTCAGCAAAAATCTGATGTTTTGCAATTCACTCACAAATGTTGCCAAACTTCTGCAAACGATCTTCTGAAAGCTTTTTTGGTGGAAACGGATGGGTTTTTATCATCGAAAACAGAATTAGCCCTCGACGTCTGAACAACTTTTTTTTCAAAAAATCCCTAAGCCGCGCGGTCACAATTTCAGCAAAAATCTGATGTTTTGCAATTCACTCACAAATGTTGCCAAAATTCTGCTAACGATCTTCTGAAAGCTTTTTTGGTGGAAACGGATGTACTTTTATCATCGGAAACAGAATTAGCCCTCGACATCTGAACAACATTTTTTTCAAAAAATCCCTAAGCCGCGCGGTCACAAATTCAGCAAAAATCTGACGTTTTGCAATTCACTCAAAAATGGTCCCAAACTGTTGCAAACGATCCCCTGAATGCTTTTTTGATGGAAACAGATGGGTTTTTATCATCGGAAACAGAATTAGCCCTCGACGTCTGAACAACTTTTTTTTAAAAAAAAATCCCTAAACCGCGCGGTCACAATTTCAGCAAAAATCTGACGTTTTGCAATTCACTCACAAATGTTGCCAAACTTCTGCAAATGATCTTCTGAAAGCTTTTTTGGTGGAAACGGATGTGTTTTTATCATCGGAAACAGAATTAGCCCTTGATATCTGAACAACTTTTTTTTCAAAAAATCCCTAAGCCGCGCGGTCACAATTTCAGCAAAAATCTATCGTTTTGCAATTCACTCACAAATGTTGCCAAACTTCTGCAAACGATCTTCTGAAAGCTTTTTTGGTGGAAACGGATGGGTTTTTATCATCAGAAACAGAATTAGCCCTCGACGTCTGAACAACTTTTTTTAAAAAAAAAAATCCCTAAGCCGCGCGGTCACAATTTCAGCAAAAATCTGACATTTTGCAATTCACTCAAAAATGGTCCCAAACTGTTGCAAATGAACCCCTGAAAGCTTTTTTGGTGGAAACAGATGGGTTTTTAGCATCGGAAACAGAATTAGCCCTCGACGTCTGAACAACTTTTTTTAAAAAAAAAAATCCCTAAGCCGCACGGTCACAATTTCAGCAAAAATCTGATGTTTTGCAATTCACTCACAAATGTTGCCAAACTTCTGCTAACGATCTTCTGAAAGCTTTTTTGGTGGAAACGGATGTGTTTTTATCATCGGAAACAGAATTAGCCCTCGACATCTGAACAACTTTTTTTTCAAAAAATCCCTAAGCCGCGCGGTCACAATTTCAGCAAAAATCTGACATTTTGCTATTCACTCACAAATGTTGCCAAACTTCTGCAAACGATCTTCTGAAAGCTATTTTGGTGGAAACGGATGGGTTTTTATCATCGGAAACAGAATTAGCCCTCGACGTCTGAGCAACTATTTTTGAAAAAATCCCTAAGCCGCACGGTCACAATTTCAGCAAAAATCTGACATTTTGCAATTCACTCACAAATGTTGCCAAACTTCTGCTAACGATCTTCTGAAAGCTTTTTTGGTAGAAACGGATGGGTTTTTATCATCGGAAACAGAATTAGCCCTCGATGTCTGAACAACATTTTTTTGAAAAAATCCCTAAGCCGCGCGGTCACAAATTCAGCAAAAATCTGACGTTTTGCAATTCACTCAAAAATGGTCCCAAACTGTTGCAAACGATCCCCTGAATGCTTTTTTGATGGAAACAGATGGGTTTTTATCATCGGAAACAGAATTAGACCTCGACGTCTGAATAACTTTTTTTTCAAAAAATCCCTAAGCCGCGCGGTCACAATTTCAGCAAACATCTGACGTTTTGCAATTCACTCACAAATGTTGCCAAACTTCTGCAAATGATCTTCGGAAAGCTTTTTTGGTGGAAACAGATGGGTTTTTATCATCGGAAACAGAATTAGCCCTCAACGTCTGAGCAACTTTTTTTGAAAAAATCCCTAAGCCGCGCGGTCACAGTTTCAGCAAAAATCTGACGTTTTGCAATTCACTCACAAATGTTGCCAAACCTCTGCAAACGATCTTCTGAAAGCTTTTTTTGGTGGAAACGGATGTGTTTTTATCATCGGAAACAGAATTAGCCCTCGACATCTGAACAACTTTTTTTTCAAAAAATCCCTAAGCCGCGCGGTCACAATTTCAGCAAAAATCTATCGTTTTGCAATTCACTCACAAATGTTGCCAAACTTCTGCAAACGATCTTCTGAAAGCTTTTTTGGTGGAAACGGATGGGTTTTTATCATCGGAAACAGAATTAGCCCTCGACGTCTGAACAACTTTTTTTTAAAAAAAAATCCCTAAGCCGCGCGGTCACAATTTCAGCAAAAATCTGACATTTTGCAATTCACTCAAAAATGGTCCCAAACTGTTGCAAATGAACCCCTGAAAGCTTTTTTGGTGGAAACAGATGGGTTTTTATCATCGGAAACAGAATTAGCCCTCGACGTCTGAACAACTTTTTTTAAAAAAAAAAATCCCTAAGCCGCGCGGTCACAATTTCAGCAAAAATCTGATGTTTTGCAATTCACTCACAAATGTTGCCAAACTTCTGCTAACGATCTTCTGAAAGCTTTTTTGGTGGAAACGGATGTGTTTTTATCATCGGAAACAGAATTAGCCCTCGACATCTGAACAACTTTTTTTTCAAAAAATCCCTAAGCCGCGCGGTCACAATTTCAGCAAAAATCTGACATTTTGCTATTCACTCACAAATGTTGCCAAACTTCTGCAAACGATCTTCTGAAAGCTATTTTGGTGGAAACGGATGGGTTTTTACCATCGGAAACAGAATTAGCCCTCGACGTCTGAGCAACTATTTTTGAAAAAATCCCTAAGCCGCACGGTCACAATTTCAGCAAAAATCTGACATTTTGCAATTCACTCACAAATGTTGCCAAACTTCTGCTAACGATCTTCTGAAAGCTTTTTTGGTAGAAACGGATGGGTTTTTATCATCGGAAACAGAATTAGCCCTCGATGTCTGAACAACATTTTTTTGAAAAAATCCCTAAGCCGCGCGGTCACAAATTCAGCAAAAATCTGACGTTTTGCAATTCACTCAAAAATGGTCCCAAACTGTTGCAAACGATCCCCTGAATGCTTTTTTGATGGAAACAGATGGGTTTTTATCATCGGAAACAGAATTAGACCTCGACGTCTGAATAACTTTTTTTTCAAAAAATCCCTAAGCCGCGCGGTCACAATTTCAGCAAACATCTGACGTTTTGCAATTCACTCACAAATGTTGCCAAACTTCTGCAAATGATCTTCGGAAAGCTTTTTTGGTGGAAACAGATGGGTTTTTATCATCGGAAACAGAATTAGCCCTCAACGTCTGAGCAACTTTTTTTGAAAAAATCCCTAAGCCGCGCGGTCACAGTTTCAGCAAAAATCTGACGTTTTGCAATTCACTCACAAATGTTGCCAAACCTCTGCAAACGATCTTCTGAAAGCTTTTTTGGTGGAAACGGATGTGTTTTTATCATCGGAAACAGAATTAGCCCTCGACATCTGAACAACTTTTTTTTCAAAAAATCCCTAAGCCGCGCGGTCACAATTTCAGCAAAAATCTATCGTTTTGCAATTCACTCACAAATGTTGCCAAACTTCTGCAAACGATCTTCTGAAAGCTTTTTTGGTGGAAACGGATGGGTTTTTATCATCAGAAACAGAATTAGCCCTCGACGTCTGAACAACTTTTTTAAAAAAAAAAATCCCTAAGCCGCGCGGTCACAATTTCAGCAAAAATCTGACATTTTGCAATTCACTCAAAAATGGTCCCAAACTGTTGCAAATGAACCCCTGAAAGCTTTTTTGGTGGAAACAGATGGGTTTTTATCATCGGAAACAGAATTAGCCCTCGACGTCTGAACAACTTTTTTTAAAAAAAAAAATCCCTAAGCCGCGCGGTCACAATTTCAGCAAAAATCTGATGTTTTGCAATTCACTCACAAATGTTGCCAAACTTCTGCTAACGATCTTCTGAAAGCTTTTTTGGTGGAAACGGATGTGTTTTTATCATCGGAAACAGAATTAGCCCTCGACATCTGAACAACTTTTTTTTCAAAAAATCCCTAAGCCGCGCGGTCACAATTTCAGCAAAAATCTGACATTTTGCTATTCACTCACAAATGTTGCCAAACTTCTGCAAACGATCTTCTGAAAGCTTTTTTGGTGGAAACGGATGGGTTTTTATCATCGGAAACAGAATTAGCCCTCGACGTCTGAACAACTTTTTTTTTAAAAAAAATCCCTAAGCCGCGCGGTCACAATTTCAGCAAAAATCTGACATTTTGCAATTCACTCAAAAATGGTCCCAAACTGTTGCAAATGAACCCCTGAAAGCTTTTTTGGTGGAAACAGATGGGTTTTTATCATCGGAAACAGAATTAGCCCTCGACGTCTGAACAACTTTTTTTAAAAAAAAAAATCCCTAAGCCGCGCGGTCACAATTTCAGCAAAAATCTGATGTTTTGCAATTCACTCACAAATGTTGCCAAACTTCTGCTAACGATCTTCTGAAAGCTTTTTTGGTGGAAACGGATGTGTTTTTATCATCGGAAACAGAATTAGCCCTCGACATCTGAACAACTTTTTTTTCAAAAAATCCCTAAGCCGCGCGGTCACAATTTCAGCAAAAATCTGACATTTTGCTATTCACTCACAAATGTTGCCAAACTTCTGCAAACGATCTTCTGAAAGCTATTTTGGTGGAAACGGATGGGTTTTTATCATCGGAAACAGAATTAGCCCTCGACGTCTGAGCAACTATTTTTGAAAAAATCCCTAAGCCGCACGGTCACAATTTCAGCAAAAATCTGACATTTTGCAATTCACTCACAAATGTTGCCAAACTTCTGCTAACGATCTTCTGAAAGCTTTTTTGGTAGAAACGGATGGGTTTTTATCATCGGAAACAGAATTAGCCCTCGATGTCTGAACAACATTTTTTTGAAAAAATCCCTAAGCCGCGCGGTCACAAATTCAGCAAAAATCTGACGTTTTGCAATTCACTCAAAAATGGTCCCAAACTGTTGCAAACGATCCCCTGAATGCTTTTTTGATGGAAACAGATGGGTTTTTATCATCGGAAACAGAATTAGACCTCGACGTCTGAATAACTTTTTTTTCAAAAAATCCCTAAGCCGCGCGGTCACAATTTCAGCAAACATCTGACGTTTTGCAATTCACTCACAAATGTTGCCAAACTTCTGCAAATGATCTTCGGAAAGCTTTTTTGGTGGAAACAGATGGGTTTTTATCATCGGAAACAGAATTAGCCCTCAACGTCTGAGCAACTTTTTTTGAAAAAATCCCTAAGCCGCGCGGTCACAGTTTCAGCAAAAATCTGACGTTTTGCAATTCACTCACAAATGTTGCCAAACCTCTGCAAACGATCTTCTGAAAGCTTTTTTGTTGCAAACGGATGGGTTTTTATCATCGGAAACAGAATTATCCCTCGACGTCTAAACAACTTTTTTTTAAAAAAAAATCCCTAAGCCGCGCGGTCACAATTTCAGCAAAAATCTGACATTTTGCAATTAAGTCAAAAATGGTCCCAAACTGTTGCAAACGATCCCCTGAAAGCTTTTTTGGTGGAAACAGAATTAGCCCTCGATGTCTGAACAACTTTTTTTTCAAAAAATCCCTAAGCCGCGCGGTCACAATTTCAGCAAAAATCTGACGTTTTGCAATTCACTCACAAATGTTGCCAAACTTCTGCAAACGATCTTCTGAAAGCTTTTTTGGTGGAAACGGATGGGTTTTTATCATCGGAAACAGAATTAGCCCTCGACATCTGAACAACTTTTTTTTCAAAAAATCCCTAAGCCGCGCGGTCACAATTTCAGCAAAAATCTGACATTTTGCAATTCACTCACAAATGTTGCCAAACTATTGCAAACGATCTTCTGAAAGCTTTTTTGGTGTAAACGGATGGGTTTTTATCATCGGAAACAGAATTAGCCCTCGACGTCTGAACAACTTTAAAAAAAAAAAATCCCTAAGCCGCACAGTCACAATTTCAGTAAAAATCTGACGTTTTGCAATTCACTCACAAATGTTGCCAAACTTCTGCTAACGATCTTCTGAAAGCTTTTTTGGTGGAAACGGATGTGTTTTTATCATCGGAAACAGAATTATCCCTCGACATCTGAACAACTTTTTTTTCAAAAAATCCCTAAGCCGCGCGGTCACAATTTCAGCAAAAATCTGACATTTTGCAATTCACTCACAAATGTTGCCAAACTACTGCAAACGATCTTCTGAAAGCTTTTTTGGTAGAAATGGATGGGTTTTTATCATCGGAAACAGAATTAGCCCTCGATGTCTGAACAACTTTAAAAAAAAAAAATCCCTAAGCCGCGCGGTCACAATTTCAGTAAAAATCTGACGTTTTTCAATTCACTCAAAAATGTTGCCAAACTGTTGCAAACGATCCCCTGAAAGCTTTTTTGGTGGAAACGGATGGGTTTTTATTATCGGAAACAGAATTAGCCCTCGACGTCTGAACAACATTTTTTTGAAAAAATCCCTAAGCCGCGCGGTCACAAATTCAGCAAAAATCTGACATTTTGCAATTCACTCACAAATGTTGCCAAACTTCTGCGAACAATCTTCTGAAAGCTTTTTTGGTGGAAACGGATGGGTTTTTATCATCGGAAACAGAATTAGCCCTCGACGTCTGAACAACATTTTTTTCAAAAAATCCCTAAGCCGCGCGGTCACAAATTCAGCAAAAATCTGACGTTTTGCAATTCACTCAAAAATGGTCCCAAACTGTTGCAAACGATCCCCTGAATGCTTTTTTGATGGAAACAGATGGGTTTTTATCATCGGAAACAGAATTAGCCCTCGTCGTCTGAACAACTTTTTTTAAAAAAAAAATCCCTAAGCCGCGCGGTCACAATTTCAGCAAAAATCTGACGTTTTGCAATTCACTCACAAATGTTGCCAAACTTCTGCAAATGATCTTCTGAAAGCTTTTTTGGTGGAAACGGATGTGTTTTTATCATCGGAAACAGAATTAGCCCTCGACATCTGAACAACTTTTTTTTCAAAAAATCCCTAAGCCGCGCCGTCACAATTTCAGCAAAAATCTGACGTTTTGCAATTCACTCACAAATGTTGCCAAACTTCTGCAAACGATCTTCTGAAAGCTTTTTTGGTGGAAACGGATGGGTTTTTATCATCGGAAACAGAATTAGCCCTCGACGTCTGAACAACTTTTTTTTTAAAAAAAATCCCTAAGCCGCGCGGTCACAATTTCAGCAAAAATCTGACATTTTGCAATTCACTCAAAAATGGTCCCAAACTGTTGCATACGATCCCCTGAAAGCTTTTTTGGTGGAAACAGATGGGTTTTTATCATCGGAAACAGAATTAGCCCTCGACGTCTGAACAACATTTTTTTCAAAAAATCCCTAAGCCGCGCGGTCACAAATTCAGCAAAAATCTGACGTTTTGCAATTCACTCAAAAATGGTCCCAAACTGTTGCAAACGATCCCCTGAATGCTTTTTTGGTGGAAACAGATGGGTTTTTATCATCGGAAACAGAATTAGCCCTCGACGTCTCAACAACTTTTTAAAAAAAAAAAATCCCTAAGCCGCGCGGTCACAATTTCAGCAAAAATCTGACGTTTTGCAATTCACTCACAAATGTTGCCAAACTTCTGCAAATGATCTTCTGAAAGCTTTTTTGGTGGAAACGGATGTGTTTTTATCATCGGAAACAGAATTAGCCCTCGACATCTGAACAACTTTTTTTTCAAAAAATCCCTAAGCCGCGCGGTCACAATTTCAGCAAAAATCTATCGTTTTGCAATTCACTCACAAATGTTGCCAAACTTCTGCAAACGATCTTCTGAAAGCTTTTTTGGTGCAAACGGATGGGTTTTTATCATCGGAAACAGAATTAGCCCTCGACGTCTGAACAACTTTTTTTTTAAAAAAAATCCCTAAGCCGCGCGGTCACAATTTCAGCAAAAATCTGACATTTTGCAATTCACTCAAAAATGGTCCCAAACTGTTGCATACGATCCCCTGAAAGCTTTTTTGGTGGAAACAGATGGGTTTTTGTCATCGGAAACAGAATTAGCCATCGACGTCTGAACAACTTTTTTTTCAAAAAAAATCCCTAAGCCGCGCGGTCACAATTTCAGCAAAAATCTGACGTTTTGCAATTCACTCACAAAGGTTGCCAAACTTCTGCAAACGATCTTCTGAAAGCTTTTTTGTTGCAAACGGATGGGTTTTTATCATCGGAAACAGTTATCCCTCGACGTCTGAACAACTTTTTTTTTAAAAAAATCCCTAAGCCGCGCGGTCACAATTTCAGCAAAAATCTGACGTTTTGCAATTCACTCACAGATGTTGCCAAACTTCTGCAAATGATCTTCTGAAAGCTTTTTTGGTGGAAACGGATGGGTTTTTATCATCGGAAACAGAATTAGCCCTCGACGTCTGAACAACTTTTTTTTCAAAAAATCCCTTAGCCGCGCGGTCACAATTTCAGCAAAAATCTGACGTTTTGCAATTCACTCACAAATGTTGCCAAACTTCTGCAAATGATCTTCTGAAAGCTTTTTTAGTGGAAACAGATGGGTTTTTATCATCGGAAACAGAATTAGCCCTCAACGTCTGAGCAACTTTTTTTGAAAAAATCCCTAAGCCCGCGCGGTCACAATTTCAGCAAAAATCTGACGTTTTGCAATTCACTCACAAATGTTGCCAAACTTCTGCAAATGATCTTCTGAAAGCTTTTTTGGTGGAAACGGATGTGTTTTTATCATCGGAAACAGAATTAGCCCTCGACATCTGAACAACTTTTTTTTCAAAAAATCCCTAAGCCGCGCGGTCACAAATTCAGAAAAAATCTGACATTTTGCAATTCACTCACAAATGTTGCCAAACTTCTGCAAACGATCTTCTGAAAGCTTTTTTGGTGGAATCGGATGGGTTTTTATCATCGGAAACAGAATTAGCCCTCGACGTCTGACCAACATTTTTTTGAAAAAATCCGTAAGCCGCGCGGTCACAAATTCAGAAAAAAATCTGACATTTTGCAATTCACTCACAAATGTTGCCAAACTTCTGCAAACAATCTTCTGAAAGCTTTTTTGGTGGAAACGGATGGGTTTTTATCATCGGAAACAGAATTACCCCTCGACGTCTGAACAACATTTTTTTGAAAAAATCCCTAAGCCGCGCGGTCACAAATTCAGAAAAAATCTGACATTTTGCAATTCACTCACAAATGTTGCCAAACTTCTGCAGATGATCTTCTGAAAGCTTTTTTGGTTGAAACGGATGGGTTTTTATCATCGGAAACAGAATTAGCCCTCGACGTCTGAACAACTTTTTAAAAAAAAAAAATCCCTAAGCCGCGCGGTCACAATTTCAGCAAAAATCTGATGTTTTGCAATTCACTCACAAATGTTGCCAAACTTCTGCTAACGATCTTCTGAAAGCTTTTTTGGTGGAAACGGATATGTTTTTATCATCGGAAACAGAATTAGCCCTCGACGTCTGAACAACTTTTTTTTCAAAAAATCCCTAAGCCGCGCGGTCACAAATTCAGCAAAAATCTGACGTTTTGCAATTCACTCACAAATGTTGCCAAACTTCTGCAAACGATCTTCTGAAAGCTTTTTTGGTGGAAACGGATGGGTTTTTATCATCGGAAACAGAATTAGCCCTCGACATCTGAACAACTTTTTAAAAAAAAAATCACTAAGCCGCGCGGTCACAAATTCAGGAAAAATCTGACGTTTTGCAATTCACTCACAAAGGTTGCCAAACTTCTGCTAACGATCTTCTGAAAGCTTTTTTGATGGAAACAGATGGGTTTTTATCATCGGAAACAGAATTAGCCCTCGACGTCTGAACAACTTTTTTTAAAAAAAAAATCCCTAAGCCGCGCGGTCACAATTTCAGCAAAAATCTGACGTTTTGCAATTCACTCACAAATGTTGCCAAACTTCTGCAAAATATCTTCTGAAAGCTTTTTTGGTGGAAACGGATGTGTTTTTATCATCGGAAACAGAATTAGCCCTCGATGTCTGAACAACATTTTTTTGAAAAAAATCCCTAAGCAGCGCGGTCACAAATTCAGCAAAAATCTGACGTTTTGCAATTCACTCAAAAATGGTCCCAAACTGTTGCAAACGATCCCCTGAATGCTTTTTTGATGGAAACAGATGGGTTTTTATCATCGGAAACAGAATTAGCCCTCGACGTCTGAACAACTTTTTTAAAAAAAAATCCCTAAGACGCGCGGACACAATTTCAGCAAAAATATGACGTTTTGCAATTCACTCACAAATGTTGCCAAACTTCTGCAAATGATCTTCTGAAAGCTTTTTTGGTGGAAACGGATGGGTTTTTATCATCGGAAACAGAATTAGCCCTCGACGTCTGAACAACTTTTTTTTTAAAAAAAATCCCTAAGCCGCGCGGTCACAATTTCAGCAAAAATCTGACATTTTGCAATTCACTCAAAAATGGTCCCAAACTGTTGCATACGATCCCCTGAAAGCTTTTTTGGTGGAAACAGATGGGTTTTTATCATCGGAAACAGAATTAGCCCTCGACGTCTGAACAACATTTTTTTCAAAAAATCCCTAAGCCGCGCGGTCACAAATTCAGCAAAAATCTGACGTTTTGCAATTCACTCAAAAATGGTCCCAAACTGTTGCAAACGATCCCCTGAATGCTTTTTTGGTGGAAACAGATGGGTTTTTATCATCGGAAACAGAATTAGCCCTCGACGTCTCAACAACTTTTTAAAAAAAAAAAATCCCTAAGCCGCGCGGTCACAATTTCAGCAAAAATCTGACGTTTTGCAATTCACTCACAAATGTTGCCAAACTTCTGCAAATGATCTTCTGAAAGCTTTTTTGGTGGAAACGGATGTGTTTTTATCATCGGAAACAGAATTAGCCCTCGACATCTGAACAACTTTTTTTTCAAAAAATCCCTAAGCCGCGCGGTCACAATTTCAGCAAAAATCTATCGTTTTGCAATTCACTCACAAATGTTGCCAAACTTCTGCAAACGATCTTCTGAAAGCTTTTTTGGTGCAAACGGATGGGTTTTTATCATCGGAAACAGAATTAGCCCTCGACGTCTGAACAACTTTTTTTTTAAAAAAAATCCCTAAGCCGCGCGGTCACAATTTCAGCAAAAATCTGACATTTTGCAATTCACTCAAAAATGGTCCCAAACTGTTGCATACGATCCCCTGAAAGCTTTTTTGGTGGAAACAGATGGGTTTTTGTCATCGGAAACAGAATTAGCCATCGACGTCTGAACAACTTTTTTTTCAAAAAAAATCCCTAAGCCGCGCGGTCACAATTTCAGCAAAAATCTGACGTTTTGCAATTCACTCACAAAGGTTGCCAAACTTCTGCAAACGATCTTCTGAAAGCTTTTTTGTTGCAAACGGATGGGTTTTTATCATCGGAAACAGAATTATCCCTCGACGTCTGAACAACTTTTTTTTTAAAAAAATCCCTAAGCCGCGCGGTCACAATTTCAGCAAAAATCTGACGTTTTGCAATTCACTCACAGATGTTGCCAAACTTCTGCAAATGATCTTCTGAAAGCTTTTTTGGTGGAAACGGATGGGTTTTTATCATCGGAAACAGAATTAGCCCTCGACGTCTGAACAACTTTTTTTTCAAAAAATCCCTTAGCCGCGCGGTCACAATTTCAGCAAAAATCTGACGTTTTGCAATTCACTCACAAATGTTGCCAAACTTCTGCAAATGATCTTCTGAAAGCTTTTTTAGTGGAAACAGATGGGTTTTTATCATCGGAAACAGAATTAGCCCTCAACGTCTGAGCAACTTTTTTTGAAAAAATCCCTAAGCCGCGCGGTCACAATTTCAGCAAAAATCTGACGTTTTGCAATTCACTCACAAATGTTGCCAAACTTCTGCAAATGATCTTCTGAAAGCTTTTTTGGTGGAAACGGATGTGTTTTTATCATCGGAAACAGAATTAGCCCTCGACATCTGAACAACTTTTTTTTCAAAAAATCCCTAAGCCGCGCGGTCACAAATTCAGAAAAAATCTGACATTTTGCAATTCACTCACAAATGTTGCCAAACTTCTGCAAACGATCTTCTGAAAGCTTTTTTGGTGGAATCGGATGGGTTTTTATCATCGGAAACAGAATTAGCCCTCGACGTCTGACCAACATTTTTTTGAAAAAATCCGTAAGCCGCGCGGTCACAAATTCAGAAAAAAATCTGACATTTTGCAATTCACTCACAAATGTTGCCAAACTTCTGCAAACAATCTTCTGAAAGCTTTTTTGGTGGAAACGGATGGGTTTTTATCATCGGAAACAGAATTACCCCTCGACGTCTGAACAACATTTTTTTGAAAAAATCCCTAAGCCGCGCGGTCACAAATTCAGAAAAAATCTGACATTTTGCAATTCACTCACAAATGTTGCCAAACTTCTGCAGATGATCTTCTGAAAGCTTTTTTGGTTGAAACGGATGGGTTTTTATCATCGGAAACAGAATTAGCCCTCGACGTCTGAACAACTTTTTAAAAAAAAAAAATCCCTAAGCCGCGCGGTCACAATTTCAGCAAAAATCTGATGTTTTGCAATTCACTCACAAATGTTGCCAAACTTCTGCTAACGATCTTCTGAAAGCTTTTTTGGTGGAAACGGATATGTTTTTATCATCGGAAACAGAATTAGCCCTCGACGTCTGAACAACTTTTTTTTCAAAAAATCCCTAAGCCGCGCGGTCACAAATTCAGCAAAAATCTGACGTTTTGCAATTCACTCACAAATGTTGCCAAACTTCTGCAAACGATCTTCTGAAAGCTTTTTTGGTGGAAACGGATGGGTTTTTATCATCGGAAACAGAATTAGCCCTCGACATCTGAACAACTTTTTAAAAAAAAAATCACTAAGCCGCGCGGTCACAAATTCAGGAAAAATCTGACGTTTTGCAATTCACTCACAAAGGTTGCCAAACTTCTGCTAACGATCTTCTGAAAGCTTTTTTGATGGAAACAGATGGGTTTTTATCATCGGAAACAGAATTAGCCCTCGACGTCTGAACAACTTTTTTTAAAAAAAAAATCCCTAAGCCGCGCGGTCACAATTTCAGCAAAAATCTGACGTTTTGCAATTCACTCACAAATGTTGCCAAACTTCTGCAAAATATCTTCTGAAAGCTTTTTTGGTGGAAACGGATGTGTTTTTATCATCGGAAACAGAATTAGCCCTCGATGTCTGAACAACATTTTTTTGAAAAAAATCCCTAAGCAGCGCGGTCACAAATTCAGCAAAAATCTGACGTTTTGCAATTCACTCAAAAATGGTCCCAAACTGTTGCAAACGATCCCCTGAATGCTTTTTTGATGGAAACAGATGGGTTTTTATCATCGGAAACAGAATTAGCCCTCGACGTCTGAACAACTTTTTTAAAAAAAAATCCCTAAGACGCGCGGACACAATTTCAGCAAAAATATGACGTTTTGCAATTCACTCACAAATGTTGCCAAACTTCTGCAAATGATCTTCTGAAAGCTTTTTTGGTGGAAACGGATGGGTTTTTATCATCGGAAACAGAATTAGCCCTCGACGTCTGAACAACTTTTTTTAAAAAAAAAATCCCTAAGCCGCGCGGTCACAATTTCAGCAAAAATCTGATGTTTTGCAATTCACTCACAAATGTTGCCAAACTTCTGCTAACGATCTTCTGAAAGCTTTTTTGGTGGAAACGGATGTGTTTTTATCATCGGAAACAGAATTAGCCCTCGACATCTGAACAACTATTTTTTCAAAAAATCCCTAAGCCGCGCGGTCACAAATTCAGCAAAAATCTGACGTTTTGCAATTCACTCAAAAATGGTCCCAAACTGTTGCAAACGATCCCCTGAATGCTTTTTTGATGGAAACAGATGGGTTTTTATCATCGGAAACAGAATTAGCCCTCGACGTCTCAACAACTTTTTTTAAAAAAAATCCCTAAGCCGCGCGGACACAATTTCAGCAAAAATATGACGTTTTGCAATTCACTCACAAATGTTGCCAAACTTCTGCAAATGATCTTCTGAAAGCTTTTTTGGTGGAAACGGATGGGTTTTTATCATCGGAAACAGAATTAGCCCTCGACATCTGAACAACTTTTTTTTCAAAAAATCCCTAAGCCGCGCGGTCACAAATTCAGCAAAAAGCTGACATTTTGCAATTCACTCACAAATGTCGCCAAACTACTGCAAACGATCTTCTGAAAGCTTTTTTGGTAGAAACGGATGGGTTTTTATCATCGGAAACAGAATTAGCCCTCGATGTCTGAACAACATTTTTTTGAAAAAAATCCCTAAGCCGCGCGGTCACAAATTCAGCAAAAATCTGACGTTTTGCAATTCACTCAAAAATGGTCCCAAACTGTTGCAAACGATCCCCTGAATGCTTTTTTGATGGAAACAGATGGGTTTTTATCATCGGAAACAGAATTATCCCTCGACGTCTGAACAACTTTTTTTTCAAAAAATCCCTAAGCCGCGCGGTCACAATTTCAGCAAAAATCTGACGTTTTGCAATTCACTCACAAATGTTGCCAAACTTCTGCAAATGATCTTCTGAAAGCTTTTTTGGTGGAAACAGATGGGTTTTTATCATCGGAAACAGAATTAGCCCTCAACGTCTGAACAACTTTTTTTGAAAAAATCCTAAGCCGCGCGGTCACAGTTTCAGCAAAAATCTGACGTTTTGCAATTCACTCACAAATGTTGCCAAACTTCTGCAAACGATCTTCTGAAAGCTTTTTTGGTGGAATCGGATGGGTTTTTATCATCGGAAACAGAATTAGCCCTCGACGTCTGAACAACATTTTTTTGAAAAAATCCCTAAGCCGCGCGGTCACAAATTCAGAAAAAATCTGACATTTTGCAATTCACTCACAAATGTTGCCAAACTTCTGCAAACAATCTTCTGAAAGCTTTTTTGGTGGAAACGGATGGGTTTTTATCATCGGAAACAGAATTAGCCCTCGACGTCTGAACAACTTTTTTTAAAAAAAAAATCCCTAAGCCGCGCGGTCACAATTTCAGCAAAAATCTGACGTTTTGCAATTCACTCACAAATGTTGCCAAACTTCTGCAAAATATCTTCTGAAAGCTTTTTTGGTGGAAACGGATGTGTTTTTATCATCGGAAACAGAATTAGCCCTCGACATCTGAACAACTTTTTTTTAAAAAAAAATCCCTAAGCCGCGCGGTCACAATTTCAGCAAAAATCTGACATTTTTCAATTCACTCACAAATGTTGCCAAACTACTGCAAACGATCTTCTGAAAGCTTTTTTGGTGGAAACGGATGGGTTTTTATCATCGGAAACAGAATTAGCCCTCGACGTCTGAACAACTTTAAAAAAAAAAATCCCTAAGCCGCGTGGTCACAAATTCAGCAAAAATCTGACGTTTTGCAATTCACTCACAAAGGTTGCCAGACTTCTCCTAACGATCTTCTGAAAGCTTTTTTTGGTAGAAACGGATGGGTTTTTAACATCGGAAACAGAATTAGCCCTCGATGTCTGAACAACTTTTTTTAAAAAAAGAATCCCTAAGCCGCGCGGTCACAATTTCAGCAAAAATCTGACGTTTTGCAATTCACTCACAAATGTTGCCAAACTTCTGCTAACGATCTTCTCAAAGCTTTTTTGGTGGAAACGGATGTGTTTTTATCATCGGAAACAGAATTAGCTCTCGACATCTGAACAACTTTTTTTTCAAAAAATCCCTAAGCCGCGCGGACACAATTTCAGCAAAAATCTGACATTTTGCAATTCACTCACAAATGTTGCCAAACTTCTGCAAACGATCTTCTGAAAGCTTTTTTGGTGGAAACGGATGGGTTTTTATCATCGGAAACAGAATTAGCCCTCGACATCTGAACAACTTTAAAAAAAAAAAATCCCTAAGCCGCGCGGTCACAAATTCAGCAAAAATCTGACGTTTTGCAATTCACTCACAAAGGTTGCCAAACTTCTGCTAACGATCTTCTGAAAGCTTTTTTGATGGAAACAGATGGGTTTTTATCATCGGAAACAGAATTAGCCCTCGACGTCTGAACAACTTTTTTAAAAAAAAAAATCCCTAAGCCGCGCGGTCACAATTTCAGCAAAAATCTGACGTTTTGCAATTCACTCACAAATGTTGCCAAACTTCTGCAAAATATCTTCTGAAAGCTTTTTTGGTGGAAACGGATGTGTTTTTATCATCGGAAACAGAATTAGCCCTCGACATCTGAACAACTTTTTTTAAAAAAAAAAATCCCTAAGCCGCGCGGTCACAAATTCAGCAAAAATCTGACATTTTGCAATTCACTCACAAATGTTGCCAAACTACTGCAAACGATCTTCTGAAAGCTTTTTTGGTGGAAACGGATGGGTTTTTATCATCGGAAACAGAATTAGCCCTCGATGTCTGAACAACATTTTTTTGAAAAAAATCCCTAAGCCGCGCGGTCACAAATTCAGCAAAAATCTGACGTTTTGCAATTCACTCAAAAATGGTCCCAAACTGTTGCAAACGATCCCCTGAATGCTTTTTTGATGGAAACAGATGGGTTTTTATCATCGGAAACAGAATTATCCCTCGACGTCTGAACAACTTTTTTTTCAAAAAATCCCTAAGCCGCGCGGTCACAATTTCAGCAAAAATCTGACGTTTTGCAATTCACTCACAAATGTTGCCAAACTTCTGCAAATGATCTTCTGAAAGCTTTTTTGGTGGAATCGGATGGGTTTTTATCATCGGAAACAGAATTAGCCCTCGACGTCTGACCAACATTTTTTTGAAAAAATCCCTAAGCCGCGCGGTCACAAATTCAGAAAAAATCTGACATTTTGCAATTCACTCACAAATGTTGCCAAACTTCTGCAAACAATCTTCTGAAAGCTTTTTTGGTGGAAACGGATGGGTTTTTATCATCGGAAACAGAATTAGCCCTCGACGTCTGAACAACTTTAAAAAAAAAAATCCCTTAGCCGCGCGGTCACAATTTCAGCAAAAATCTGACGTTTTGCAATTCACTCACAAAGGTTGCCAGACTTCTGCTAACGATCTTCTGAAAGCTTTTTTTGGTAGAAACGGATGGGTTTTTATCATCGGAAACAGAATTAGCCCTCGACATCTGAACAACTTTTAAAAAAATAATTCCCTAAGCCGCGCGGTCACAAATTCAGCAAAAATCTGACGTTTTGCAATTCACTCACAAAAGTTGCCAAACTTCTGCTAACGATCTTCTGAAAGCTTTTTTGGTAGAAACGGATGGGTTTTTATGATCGGAAACAGAATTAGCCCTCGATGTCTGAACAACTTTAAAAAAAAAAAATCCCTAAGCCGCGCGGTCACAATTTCAGTAAAAATCTGACGTTTTTCAATTCACTCAAAAATGTTGCCAAACTGTTGCAAACGATCCCCTGAAAGCTTTTTTGGTGGAAACGGATGGGTTTTTATCATCGGAAACAGAATTAGCCCTCGACGTCTGAACAACATTTTTTTTCAAAAAATCCCTAAGCCGCGCGGTCACAAATTCAGCAAAAATCTGACATTTTGCAATTCACTCACAAAGGTTGCCAAACTTCTGCTAACGATCTTCTGAAAGCTTTTTTGGTAGAAACGGATGGGTTTTTATCATCGGAAACAGAATTAGCCCTCGACGTCTGAACAACTTTAAAAAAAAAAATCCCTAAGCCGCGCGGTCACAAATTCAGCAAAAATCGTACGTTTTGCAATTCACTCACAAAGGTTGCCAGACTTCTGCTAACGATCTTCTGAAAGCTTTTTTTGGTAGAAACGGATGGGTTTTTAACATCGGAAACAGAATTAGCCCTCGATGTCTGAACAACTTTAAAAAAAAAAAAAATCCCTAAGCCGCGCGATCACAATTTCAGCAAAAATCTGACGTTTTGCAATTCACTCACAAATGTTGCCAAACTTCTGCTAACGATCTTCTGAAAGCTTTTTTGGTGGAAACGGATGTGTTTTTATCATCGGAAACAGAATTAGCCCTCGACATCTGAACAACTTTTTTTTCAAAAAAATCCCTAAGCCGCGCGGTCACAATTTCAGCAAAAATCTGACATTTTGCAATTCACTCACAAATGTTGCCAAACTTCTGCAAACGATCTTCTGAAAGCTTTTTTGGTGGAAACGGATGGGTTTTTATCATCGGAAACAGAATTAGCCCTCGACATCTGAACAACTTTAAAAAAAAAAAATCCCTAAGCCGCGCGGTCACAAATTCAGCAAAAATCTGACGTTTTGCAATTCACTCACAAAGGTTGCCAAACTTCTGCTAACGATCTTCTGAAAGCTTTTTTGATGGAAACAGATGGGTTTTTATCATCGGAAACAGAATTAGCCCTCGACGTCTGAACAACTTTTTTTAAAAAAAAAATCCCTAAGCCGCGCGGTCACAATTTCAGCAAAAATCTGACGTTTTGCAATTCACTCACAAATGTTGCCAAACTTCTGCAAAATATCTTCTGAAAGCTTTTTTGGTGGAAACGGATGTGTTTTTATCATCGGAAACAGAATTAGCCCTCGACATCTGAACAACTTTTTTAAAAAAAAAAAATCCCTAAGCCGCGCGGTCACAAATTCAGCAAAAATCTGACATTTTGCAATTCACTCACAAATGTTGCCAAACTACTGCAAACGATCCCCTGAATGCTTTTTTGATGGAAACGGATGGGTTTTTATCATCGGAAACAGAATTAGCCCTCGATGTCTGAACAACATTTTTTTGAAAAAAATCCCTAAGCCGCGCGGTCACAAATTCAGCAAAAATCTGACGTTTTGCAATTCACTCAAAAATGGTCCCAAACTGTTGCAAACGATCCCCTGAATGCTTTTTTGATGGAAACAGATGGGTTTTTATCATCGGAAACAGAATTATCCCTCGACGTCTGAACAACTTTTTTTTCAAAAAATCCCTAAGCCGCGCGGTCACAATTTCAGCAAAAATCTGACGTTTTGCAATTCACTCACAAATGTTGCCAAACTTCTGCAAATGATCTTCTGAAAGCTTTTTTGGTGGAATCGGATGGGTTTTTATCATCGGAAACAGAATTAGCCCTCGACGTCTGACCAACATTTTTTTGAAAAAATCCCTAAGCCGCGCGGTCACAAATTCAGAAAAAATCTGACATTTTGCAATTCACTCACAAATGTTGCCAAACTTCTGCAAACAATCTTCTGAAAGCTTTTTTGGTGGAAACGGATGGGTTTTTATCATCGGAAACAGAATTAGCCCTCGACGTCTGAACAACTTTAAAAAAAAAAATCCCTAAGCCGCGCGGTCACAATTTCAGCAAAAATCTGACGTTTTGCAATTCACTCACAAAGGTTGCCAGACTTCTGCTAACGATCTTCTGAAAGCTTTTTTTGGTAGAAACGGATGTGTTTTTATCATCGGAAACAGAATTAGCCCTCGACATCTGAACAACTTTTAAAAAAAAAATTCCCTAAGCCGCGCGGTCACAAATTCAGCAAAAATCTGACGTTTTGCAATTCACTCACAAAAGTTGCCAAACTTCTGCTAACGATCTTCTGAAAGCTTTTTTGGTAGAAACGGATGGGTTTTTATGATCGGAAACAGAATTAGCCCTCGATGTCTGAACAACTTTAAAAAAAAAAAATCCCTAAGCCGCGCGGTCACAATTTCAGTAAAAATCTGACGTTTTTCAATTCACTCAAAAATGTTGCCAAACTGTTGCAAACGATCCCCTGAAAGCTTTTTTGGTGGAAACGGATGGGTTTTTATCATCGGAAACAGAATTAGCCCTCGACGTCTGAACAACATTTTTTTTCAAAAAATCCCTAAGCCGCGCGGTCACAAATTCAGCAAAAATCTGACATTTTGCAATTCACTCACAAAGGTTGCCAAACTTCTGCTAACGATCTTCTGAAAGCTTTTTTGGTAGAAACGGATGGGTTTTTATCATCGGAAACAGAATTAGCCCTCGACGTCTGAACAACTTTAAAAAAAAAAATCCCTAAGCCGCGCGGTCACAAATTCAGCAAAAATCGTACGTTTTGCAATTCACTCACAAAGGTTGCCAGACTTCTGCTAACGATCTTCTGAAAGCTTTTTTTGGTAGAAACGGATGGGTTTTTAACATCGGAAACAGAATTAGCCCTCGATGTCTGAACAACTTTAAAAAAAAAAAAAATCCCTAAGCCGCGCGGTCACAATTTCAGCAAAAATCTGACGTTTTGCAATTCACTCACAAATGTTGCCAAACTTCTGCTAACGATCTTCTGAAAGCTTTTTTGGTGGAAACGGATGTGTTTTTATCATCGGAAACAGAATTAGCCCTCGACATCTGAACAACTTTTTTTTCAAAAAAATCCCTAAGCCGCGCGGTCACAATTTCAGCAAAAATCTGACATTTTGCAATTCACTCACAAATGTTGCCAAACTTCTGCAAACGATCTTCTGAAAGCTTTTTTGGTGGAAACGGATGGGTTTTTATCATCGGAAACAGAATTAGCCCTCGACATCTGAACAACTTTAAAAAAAAAAAATCCCTAAGCCGCGCGGTCACAAATTCAGCAAAAATCTGACGTTTTGCAATTCACTCACAAAGGTTGCCAAACTTCTGCTAACGATCTTCTGAAAGCTTTTTTGATGGAAACAGATGGGTTTTTATCATCGGAAACAGAATTAGCCCTCGACGTCTGAACAACTTTTTTAAAAAAAAAAATCCCTAAGCCGCGCAGTCACAATTTCAGCAAAAATCTGACGTTTTGCAATTCACTCACAAATGTTGCCAAACTTCTGCAAAATATCTTCTGAAAGCTTTTTTGGTGGAAACGGATGTGTTTTTATCATCGGAAACAGAATTAGCCCTCGACATCTGAACAACTTTTTTAAAAAAAAAAAATCCCTAAGCCGCGCGGTCACAAATTCAGCAAAAATCTGACATTTTGCAATTCACTCACAAATGTTGCCAAACTACTGCAAACGATCTTCTGAAAGCTTTTTTGGTGGAAACGGATGGGTTTTTATCATCGGAAACAGAATTAGCCCTCGATGTCTGAACAACATTTTTTTGAAAAAAATCCCTAAGCCGCGCGGTCACAAATTCAGCAAAAATCTGACGTTTTGCAATTCACTCAAAAATGGTCCCAAACTGTTGCAAACGATCCCCTGAATGCTTTTTTGATGGAAACAGATGGGTTTTTATCATCGGAAACAGAATTATCCCTCGACGTCTGAACAACTTTTTTTTCAAAAAATCCCTAAGCCGCGCGGTCACAATTTCAGCAAAAATCTGACGTTTTGCAATTCACTCACAAATGTTGCCAAACTTCTGCAAATGATCTTCTGAAAGCTTTTTTGGTGGAAACAGATGGGTTTTTATCATCGGAAACAGAATTAGCCCTCGACGTCTGACCAACGTTTTTTGGAAAAAAATCCCTAAGCCGCGCGGTCACAAATTCAGAAAAAATCTGACATTTTGCAATTCACTCACAAATGTTGCCAAACTTCTGCAAACGATCTTCTGAAAGCTTTTTTGGTGGAATCGGATGGGTTTTTATCATCGGAAACAGAATTAGCCCTCGACGTCTGACCAACATTTTTTTGAAAAAATCCGTAAGCCGCGCGGTCACAAATTCAGAAAAAAATCTGACATTTTGCAATTCACTCACAAATGTTGCCAAACTTCTGCAAACAATCTTCTGAAAGCTTTTTTGGTGGAAACGGATGGGTTTTTATCATCGGAAACAGAATTACCCCTCGACGTCTGAACAACATTTTTTTGAAAAAATCCCTAAGCCGCGCGGTCACAAATTCAGAAAAAATCTGACATTTTGCAATTCACTCACAAATGTTGCCAAACTTCTGCAGATGATCTTCTGAAAGCTTTTTTGGTGGAAACGGATGGGTTTTTATCATCGGAAACAGAATTAGCCCTCGACGTCTGAACAACTTTAAAAAAAAAAAAAATCCCTAAGCCGCGCGGTCACAATTTCAGCAAAAATCTGATGTTTTGCAATTCACTCACAAATGTTGCCAAACTTCTGCTAACGATCTTCTGAAAGCTTTTTTGGTGGAAACGGATATGTTTTTATCATCGGAAACAGAATTAGCCCTCGACATCTGAACAACTTTTTTTTCAAAAAATCCCTAAGCCGCGCGGTCACAATTTCAGCAAAAATCTGACATTTTGCAATTCACTCACAAATGTTGCCAAACTTCTGCAATCGATCTTCTGAAAGCTTTTTTGGTGGAAACGGATGGGTTTTTATCATCGGAAACAGAATTAGCCCTCGACATCTGAACAACTTTTAAAAAAAAAAATCCCTAAGCCGCGCGGTCACAAATTCAGAAAAAATCTGACGTTTTGCAATTCACTCACAAAAGTTGCCAAACTTCTGCTAACGATCTTCTGAATGCTTTTTTGGTAGAAACGGATGGGTTTTTATCATCGGAAACAGAATTAGCCCTCGATGTCTAAACAACTTTAAAAAAAAAAAATCCCTAAGCCGCGCGGTCACAATTTCAGTAAAAATCTGACGTTTTTCAATTCACTCAAAAATGTTGCCAAACTGTTGCAAACGATCCCCTGAAAGCTTTTTTGGTGGAAACGGATGGGTTTTTATCATCGGAAACAGAATTAGCCCTCGACGTCTGAACAACATTTTTTTTCAAAAAATCCCTAAGCCGCGCGGTCACAAATTCAGCAAAAATCTGACATTTTGCAATTCACTCACAAAGGTTGCCAAACTTCTGCTAACGATCTTCTGAAAGCTTTTTTGGTAGAAACGGATGGGTTTTTATCATCGGAAACAGAATAAGCCCTCGATGTCTGAACAACATTTTTTTGAAAAAAATCCCTAAGCCGCGCGGTCACAAATTCAGCAAAAATCTGACGTTTTGCAATTCACTCACAAAGGTTGCCAGACTTCTGCTAACGATCTTCTGAAAGCTTTTTTTGGTAGAAACGGATGGGTTTTTAACATCGGAAACAGAATTAGCCCTCGATGTCTGAACAACTTTTAAAAAAAAAAAAATCCCTATGCCGCGCGGTCACAATTTCAGCAAAAATCTGACGTTTTGCAATTCACTCACAAATGTTGCCAAACTTCTGCTAACGATCTTGTGAAAGCTTTTTTGGTGGAAACGGATGTGTTTTTATCATCGGAAACAGAATTAGCCCTCGACATCTGAACAACTTTTTTTTCAAAAAATCCCTAAGCCGCGCGGTCACAATTTCAGCAAAAATCTGACATTTTGCAATTCACTCACAAATGTTGCCAAACTTCTGCAAACGATCTTCTGAAAGCTTTTTTGGTGGAAACGGATGGGTTTTTATCATCGGAAACAGAATTAGCCCTCGACATCTGAACAACTTTAAAAAAAAAAAATCCCTAAGCCGCGCGGTCACAAATTCAGCAAAAATCTGACGTTTTGCAATTCACTCACAAAGGTTGCCAAACTTCTGCTAACGATCTTCTGAAAGCTTTTTTGATGGAAACAGATGGGTTTTATCATCGGAAACAGAATTAGCCCTCGACGTCTGAACAACTTTTTTTTAAAAAAAAATCCCTAAGCCGCGCGGTCACAATTTCAGCAAAAATCTGACGTTTTGCAATTCACTCACAAATGTTGCCAAACTTCTGCAAAATATCTTCTGAAAGCTTTTTTGGTGGAAACGGATGTGTTTTTATCATCGGAAACAGAATTAGCCCTCGACATCTGAACAACTTTTTTAAAAAAAAAAAAAATCCCTAAGCCGCGCGGTCACAAATTCAGCAAAAATCTGACATTTTGCAATTCACTCACAAATGTAGCCAAACTACTGCAAACGATCTTCTGAAAGCTTTTTTGGTGGAAACGGATGGGTTTTTATCATCGGAAACAGAATTAGCCCTCGATATCTGAACAACATTTTTTTGAAAAAAATCCCTAAGCCGCGCGGTCACAAATTCAGCAAAAATCTGACGTTTTGCAATTCACTCAAAAATGGTCCCAAACTGTTGCAAACGATCCCCTGAATGCTTTTTTGATGGAAACAGATGGGTTTTTATCATCGGAAACAGAATTATCCCTCGACGTCTGAACAACTTTTTTTTCAAAAAATCCCTAAGCCGCGCGGTCACAATTTCAGCAAAAATCTGACGTTTTGCAATTCACTCACAAATGTTGCCAAACTTCTGCAAATGATCTTCTGAAAGCTTTTTTGGTGGAAACAGATGGGTTTTTATCATCGGAAACAGAATTAGCCCTCAACGTCTGAGCAACTTTTTTTGAAAAAATCCTAAGCCGCGCGGTCACAGTTTCAGCAAAAATCTGACGTTTTGCAATTCACTCACAAATGTTGCCAAACTTCTGCAAACGATCTTCTGAAAGCTTTTTTGGTGGAATCGGATGGGTTTTTATCATCGGAAACAGAATTAGCCCTCGACGTCTGACCAACGTTTTTTGGAAAAAATCCCTAAGCCGCGCGGTCACAAATTCAGAAAAAATCTGACATTTTGCAATTCACTCACAAATGTTGCCAAACTTCTGCAAACGATCTTCTGAAAGCTTTTTTGGTGGAATCGGATGGGTTTTTATCATCGGAAACAGAATTAGCCCTCGACGTCTGACCAACATTTTTTTGAAAAAATCCGTAAGCCGCGCGGTCACAAATTCAGAAAAAATCTGACATTTTGCAATTCACTCACAAATGTTGCCAAACTTCTGCATAATATCTTCTGAAAGCTTTTTTGGTGGAAACGGATGGGTTTTTATCATCGGAAACAGAATTACCCCTCGACGTCTGAACAACATTTTTTTGAAAAAATCCCTAAGCCGCGCGGTCACAAATTCAGAAAAAATCTGACATTTTGCAATTCACTCACAAATGTTGCCAAACTTCTGCAGATGATCTTCTGAAAGCTTTTTTGGTGGAAACGGATGGGTTTTTATCATCGGAAACAGAATTAGCCCTCGACGTCTGAACAACTTTTAAAAAAAAAAAAAATCCCTAAGCCGCGCGGTCACAATTTCAGCAAAAATCTGATGTTTTGCAATTCACTCACAAATGTTGCCAAACTTCTGCTAACGATCTTCTGAAAGCTTTTTTGGTGGAAACGGATATGTTTTTATCATCGGAAACAGAATTAGCCCTCGACATCTGAACAACTTTTTTTTCAAAAAATCCCTAAGCCGCGCGGTCACAATTTCAGCAAAAATCTGACATTTTGCAATTCACTCACAAACGTTGCCAAACTTCTGCAATCGATCTTCTGAAAGCTTTTTTGGTGGAAACGGATGGGTTTTTATCATCGGAAACAGAATTAGCCCTCGACATCTGAACAACTTTTAAAAAAAAAAATCCCTAAGCCGCGCGGTCACAAATTCAGCAAAAATCTGACGTTTTGCAATTCACTCACAAAAGTTGCCAAACTTCTGCTAACGATCTTCTGAAAGCTTTTTTGGTAGAAACGGATGGGTTTTTATCATCGGAAACAGAATTAGCCCTCGAAGTCTGAACAACTTTAAAAAAAAAAAATCCCTAAGCCGCGCGGTCACAATTTCAGTAAAAATCTGACGTTTTTCAATTCACTCAAAAATGTTGCCAAACTGTTGCAAACGAACCCCTGAAAGCTTTTTTGGTGGAAACGGATGGGTTTTTATCATCGGAAACAGAATTAGCCCTCGAAGTCTGAACAACTTTAAAAAAAAAAAATCCCTAAGCCGCGCGGTCACAATTTCAGTAAAAATCTGACGTTTTTCAATTCACTCAAAAATGTTGCCAAACTGTTGCAAACGAACCCCTGAAAGCTTTTTTGGTGGAAACGGATGGGTTTTTATCATCGGAAACAGAATTAGCCCTCAACGTCTGAGCAACTTTTTTTGAAAAAATCCTAAGCCGCGCGGTCACAGTTTCAGCAAAAATCTGACGTTTTGCAATTCACTCACAAATGTTGCCAAACTTCTGCAAACGATCTTCTGAAAGCTTTTTTGGTGGAATCGGATGGGTTTTTATCATCGGAAACAGAATTAGCCCTCGACGTCTGAACAACATTTTTTTGAAAAAATCCCTAAGCCGCGCGGTCACAAATTCAGAAAAAATCTGACATTTTGCAATTCACTCACAAAGGTTGACAAACTTCTGCAAAATATCTTCTGAAAGCTTTTTTGGTGGAAACGGATGTGTTTTTATCATCGGAAACAGAATTAGCCCTCGACATCTGAACAACTTTTTTTAAAAAAAAAAATCCCTAAGCCGCGCGGTCACAATTTCAGCAAAAATCTGACATTTTGCAATTCACTCACAAATGTTGCCAAACTACTGCAAACGATCTTCTGAAAGCTTTTTTGGTGGAAACGGATGGGTTTTTATCATCGGAAACAGAATTAGCCCTCGACGTCTGAACAACATTTTTTTTCAAAAAATCCCTAAGCCGCGCGGTCACAAATTCAGCAAAAATCTGACATTTTGCAATTCACTCACAAAGGTTGCCAAACTTCTGCTAACGATCTTCTGAAAGCTTTTTTGGTAGAAACGGATGGGTTTTTATCATCGGAAACAGAATAAGCCCTCGATGTCTGAACAACATTTTTTTGAAAAAAATCCCTAAGCCGCGCGGTCACAAATTCAGCAAAAATCTGACGTTTTGCAATTCACTCACAAAGGTTGCCAGACTTCTGCTAACGATCTTCTGAAAGCTTTTTTTGGTAGAAACGGATGGGTTTTTAACATCGGAAACAGAATTAGCCCTCGATGTCTGAACAACTTTTTTAAAAAAAAAAATCCCTAAGCCGCGCGGTCACAATTTCAGCAAAAATCTGACGTTTTGCAATTCACTCACAAATGTTGCCAAACTTCTGCTAACGATCTTCTGAAACCTTTTTTGGTGGAAACGGATGTGTTTTTATCATCGGAAACAGAATTAGTCCTCGACATCTGAACAACTTTTTTTTCAAAAAATCCCTAAGCCGCGCGGTCACAAATTCAGAAAAAATCTGACATTTTGCAATTCACTCACAAATGTTGCCAAACTTCTGCATAATATCTTCTGAAAGCTTTTTTGGTGGAAACGGATGGGTTTTTATCATCGGAAACAGAATTACCCCTCGACGTCTGAACAACATTTTTTTGAAAAAATCCCTAAGCCGCGCGGTCACAAATTCAGAAAAAATCTGACATTTTGCAATTCACTCACAAATGTTGCCAAACTTCTGCAGATGATCTTCTGAAAGCTTTTTTGGTGGAAACGGATGGGTTTTTATCATCGGAAACAGAATTAGCCCTCGACGTCTGAACAACTTTTAAAAAAAAAAAAAAATCCCTAAGCCGCGCGGTCACAATTTCAGCAAAAATCTGATGTTTTGCAATTCACTCACAAATGTTGCCAAACTTCTGCTAACGATCTTCTGAAAGCTTTTTTGGTGGAAACGGATATGTTTTTATCATCGGAAACAGAATTAGCCCTCGACATCTGAACAACTTTTTTTTCAAAAAATCCCTAAGCCGCGCGGTCACAATTTCAGCAAAAATCTGACATTTTGCAATTCACTCACAAACGTTGCCAAACTTCTGCAATCGATCTTCTGAAAGCTTTTTTGGTGGAAACGGATGGGTTTTTATCATCGGAAACAGAATTAGCCCTCGACATCTGAACAACTTTTAAAAAAAAAAATCCCTAAGCCGCGCGGTCACAAATTCAGCAAAAATCTGACGTTTTGCAATTCACTCACAAAAGTTGCCAAACTTCTGCTAACGATCTTCTGAAAGCTTTTTTGGTAGAAACGGATGGGTTTTTATCATCGGAAACAGAATTAGCCCTCGAAGTCTGAACAACTTTAAAAAAAAAAAATCCCTAAGCCGCGCGGTCACAATTTCAGTAAAAATCTGACGTTTTTCAATTCACTCAAAAATGTTGCCAAACTGTTGCAAACGAACCCCTGAAAGCTTTTTTGGTGGAAACGGATGGGTTTTTATCATCGGAAACAGAATTAGCCCTCGAAGTCTGAACAACTTTAAAAAAAAAAAATCCCTAAGCCGCGCGGTCACAATTTCAGTAAAAATCTGACGTTTTTCAATTCACTCAAAAATGTTGCCAAACTGTTGCAAACGAACCCCTGAAAGCTTTTTTGGTGGAAACGGATGGGTTTTTATCATCGGAAACAGAATTAGCCCTCAACGTCTGAGCAACTTTTTTTGAAAAAATCCTAAGCCGCGCGGTCACAGTTTCAGCAAAAATCTGACGTTTTGCAATTCACTCACAAATGTTGCCAAACTTCTGCAAACGATCTTCTGAAAGCTTTTTTGGTGGAATCGGATGGGTTTTTATCATCGGAAACAGAATTAGCCCTCGACGTCTGAACAACATTTTTTTGAAAAAATCCCTAAGCCGCGCGGTCACAAATTCAGAAAAAATCTGACATTTTGCAATTCACTCACAAAGGTTGACAAACTTCTGCAAAATATCTTCTGAAAGCTTTTTTGGTGGAAACGGATGTGTTTTTATCATCGGAAACAGAATTAGCCCTCGACATCTGAACAACTTTTTTTAAAAAAAAAAATCCCTAAGCCGCGCGGTCACAATTTCAGCAAAAATCTGACATTTTGCAATTCACTCACAAATGTTGCCAAACTACTGCAAACGATCTTCTGAAAGCTTTTTTGGTGGAAACGGATGGGTTTTTATCATCGGAAACAGAATTAGCCCTCGACGTCTGAACAACATTTTTTTTCAAAAAATCCCTAAGCCGCGCGGTCACAAATTCAGCAAAAATCTGACATTTTGCAATTCACTCACAAAGGTTGCCAAACTTCTGCTAACGATCTTCTGAAAGCTTTTTTGGTAGAAACGGATGGGTTTTTATCATCGGAAACAGAATAAGCCCTCGATGTCTGAACAACATTTTTTTGAAAAAAATCCCTAAGCCGCGCGGTCACAAATTCAGCAAAAATCTGACGTTTTGCAATTCACTCACAAAGGTTGCCAGACTTCTGCTAACGATCTTCTGAAAGCTTTTTTTGGTAGAAACGGATGGGTTTTTAACATCGGAAACAGAATTAGCCCTCGATGTCTGAACAACTTTTTTTAAAAAAAAAATCCCTAAGCCGCGCGGTCACAATTTCAGCAAAAATCTGACGTTTTGCAATTCACTCACAAATGTTGCCAAACTTCTGCTAACGATCTTCTGAAACCTTTTTTGGTGGAAACGGATGTGTTTTTATCATCGGAAACAGAATTAGTCCTCGACATCTGAACAACTTTTTTTTCAAAAAATCCCTAAGCCGCGCGGTCACAATTTCAGCAAAAATCTGACATTTTGCAATTCACTCACAAATGTTGCCAAACTTCTGCAAACGATCTTCTGAAAGCTTTTTTGGTGGAAACGGATGGGTTTTTATCATCGGAAACAGAATTAGCCCTCGACATCTGAACAACTTTAAAAAAAAAAAATCCCTAAGCCGCGCGGTCACAAATTCAGCAAAAATCTGACGTTTTGCAATTCACTCACAAAGGTTGCCAAACTTCTGCTAACGATCTTCTGAAAGCTTTTTTGATGGAAACAGATGGGTTTTTATCATCGGAAACAGAATTAGCCCTCGACGTCTGAACAACTTTTTTTTAAAAAAAAATCCCTAAGCCGCGCGGTCACAATTTCAGCAAAAATCTGACGTTTTGCAATTCACTCACAAATGTTGCCAAACTTCTGCAAAATATCTTCTGAAAGCTTTTTTGGTGGAAACGGATGTGTTTTTATCATCGGAAACAGAATTAGCCCTCGACATCTGAACAACTTTTTTTTAAAAAAAATAATCCCTAAGCCGCGCGGTCACAAATTCAGCAAAAATCTGACATTTTGCAATTCACTCACAAATGTTGCCAAACTACTGCAAACGATCTTCTGAAAGCTTTTTTGGTGGAAACGGATGGGTTTTTATCATCGGAAACAGAATTAGCCCTCGATGTCTGAACAACATTTTTTTGAAAAAAATCCCTAAGCCGCGCGGTCACAAATTCAGCAAAAATCTGACGTTTTGCAATTCACTCAAAAATGGTCCCAAACTGTTGCAAACGATCCCCTGAATGCTTTTTTGATGGAAACAGATGGGTTTTTATCATCGGAAACAGAATTATCCCTCGACGTCTGAACAACTTTTTTTTCAAAAAATCCCTAAGCCGCGCGGTCACAATTTCAGCAAAAATCTGACGTTTTGCAATTCACTCACAAATGTTGCCAAACTTCTGCAAATGATCTTCTGAAAGCTTTTTTGGTGGAAACAGATGGGTTTTTATCATCGGAAACAGAATTAGCCCTCAACGTCTGAGCAACTTTTTTTGAAAAAATCCTAAGCCGCGCGGTCACAGTTTCAGCAAAAATCTGACGTTTTGCAATTCACTCACAAATGTTGCCAAACTTCTGCAAACGATCTTCTGAAAGCTTTTTTGGTGGAATCGGATGGGTTTTTATCATCGGAAACAGAATTAGCCCTCGACGTCTGACCAACGTTTTTTGGAAAAAATCCCTAAGCCGCGCGGTCACAAATTCAGAAAAAATCTGACATTTTGCAATTCACTCACAAATGTTGCCAAACTTCTGCAAACGATCTTCTGAAAGCTTTTTTGGTGGAATCGGATGGGTTTTTATCATCGGAAACAGAATTAGCCCTCGACGTCTGACCAACATTTTTTTGAAAAAATCCGTAAGCCGCGCGGTCACAAATTCAGAAAAAATCTGACATTTTGCAATTCACTCACAAATGTTGCCAAACTTCTGCAAACAATCTTCTGAAAGCTTTTTTGGTGGAAACGGATGGGTTTTTATCATCGGAAACAGAATTACCCCTCGACGTCTGAACAACATTTTTTTGAAAAAATCCCTAAGCCGCGCGGTCACAAATTCAGAAAAAATCTGACATTTTGCAATTCACTCACAAATGTTGCCAAACTTCTGCAGATGATCTTCTGAAAGCTTTTTTGGTGGAAACGGATGGGTTTTTATCATCGGAAACAGAATTAGCCCTCGACGTCTGAACAACTTTAAAAAAAAAAAAAAAATCCCTAAGCCGCGCGGTCACAATTTCAGCAAAAATCTGATGTTTTGCAATTCACTCACAAATGTTGCCAAACTTCTGCTAACGATCTTCTGAAAGCTTTTTTGGTGGAAACGGATATGTTTTTATCATCGGAAACAGAATTAGCCCTCGACATCTGAACAACTTTTTTTTCAAAAAATCCCTAAGCCGCGCGGTCACAATTTCAGCAAAAATCTGACATTTTGCAATTCACTCACAAACGTTGCCAAACTTCTGCAATCGATCTTCTGAAAGCTTTTTTGGTGGAAACGGATGGGTTTTTATCATCGGAAACAGAATTAGCCCTCGACATCTGAACATCTTTTAAAAAAAAAAATCCCTAAGCCGCGCGGTCACAAATTCAGCAAAAATCTGACGTTTTGCAATTCACTCACAAAAGTTGCCAAACTTCTGCTAACGATCTTCTGAAAGCTTTTTTGGTAGAAACGGATGGGTTTTTATCATCGGAAACAGAATTAGCCCTCGAAGTCTGAAAAACTTAAAAAAAAAAAAATCCCTAAGCCGCGCGGTCACAATTTCAGTAAAAATCTGACGTTTTTCAATTCACTCAAAAATGTTGCCAAACTGTTGCAAACGAACCCTTGAAAGCTTTTTTGGTGGAAACGGATGGGTTTTTATCATCGGAAACAGAATTAGCCCTCGACGTCTGAACAACATTTTTTTTCAAAAAATCCCTAAGCCGCGCGGTCACAAATTCAGCAAAAATCTGACATTTTGCAATTCACTCACAAAGGTTGCCAAACTTCTGCTAACGATCTTCTGAAAGCTTTTTTGGTAGAAACGGATGGGTTTTTATCATCGGAAACAGAATTAGCCCTCGATGTCTGAACAACATTTTTTTGAAAAAAATCCCTAAGCCGCGCGGTCACATATTCAGCAAAAATCTGACGTTTTGCAATTCACTCACAAATGTTGCCAAACTTCTGCAAAATATCTTCTGAAAGCTTTTTTGGTGGAAACGGATGTGTTTTTATCATCGGAAACAGAATTAGCCCTCGACATCTGAACAACTTTTTTAAAAAAAAAAAATCCCTAAGCCGCGCGGTCACAATTTCAGCAAAAATCTGACATTTTGCAATTCACTCAAAAATGGTCCCAAACTGTTGCATACGATCCCCTGAAAGCTTTTTTGGTGGAAACAGATGGGTTTTTATCATCGGAAACAGAATTAGCCCTCAACGTCTGAGCAACTTTTTTTGAAAAAATCCTAAGCCGCGCGGTCACAGTTTCAGCAAAAATCTGACGTTTTGCAATTCACTCACAAATGTTGCCAAACTTCTGCAAACGATCTTCTGAAAGCTTTTTTGGTGGAATCGGATGGGTTTTTATCATCGGAAACAGAATTAGCCCTCGACGTCTGAACAACATTTTTTTGAAAAAATCCCTAAGCCGCGCGGTCACAAATTCAGAAAAAATCTGACATTTTGCAATTCACTCACAAATGTTGCCAAACTTCTGCAAACAATCTTCTGAAAGCTTTTTTGGTGGAAACGGATGGGTTTTTATCATCGGAAACAGAATTAGCCCTCGACGTCTGAACAACATTTTTTTGAAAAAATCCCTAAGCCGCGCGGTCACAAATTCAGCAAAAATCTGACGTTTTGCAATTCACTCACAAAGGTTGCCAAACTTCTGCAAAATATCTTCTGAAAGCTTTTTTGGTGGAAACGGATGTGTTTTTATCATCGGAAACAGAATTAGCCCTCGACATCTGAACAACTTTTTTTAAAAAAAAAAATCCCTAAGCCGCGCGGTCACAATTTCAGCAAAAATCTGACATTTTGCAATTCACTCACAAATGTTGCCAAACTACTGCAAACGATCTTCTGAAAGCTTTTTTGGTGGAAACGGATGGGTTTTTATCATCGGAAACAGAATTAGCCCTCGACGTCTGAACAACTTTAAAAAAAAAAAATCCCTAAGCCGCGCGGTCACAAATTCAGCAAAAATCTGACGTTTTGCAATTCACTCACAAAGGTTGCCAAACTTCTGCTAACGATCTTCTGAAAGCTTTTTTGGTAGAAACGGATGGGTTTTTAACATCGGAAACAGAATTAGCCCTCGATGTCTGAACAACTTTTTTTAAAAAAAAAATCCCTAAGCCGCGCGGTCACAATTTCAGCAAAAATCTGACGTTTTGCAATTCACTCACAAATGTTGCCAAACTTCTGCTAACTAATCTTCTGAAAGCTTTTTTGGTGGAAACGGATGTGTTTTTATCATCGGAAACAGAATTAGCCCTCGACATCTGAACAATTTTTTTTCAAAAAAATCCCTAAGCCGCGCGGTCACAATTTTAGCAAAAATCTGACATTTTGCAATTCACTCACAAATGTTGCCAAACTTCTGCAAACGATCTTCTGAAAGCTTTTTTGGTGGAAACGGATGGGTTTTTATCATCGGAAACAGAATTAGCCCTCGACATCTGAACAACTTTTTAAAAAAAAAATCCCTAAGCCGCGCGGTCACAATTTCAGCAAAAATCTGACGTTTTGCAATTCACTCACAAATGTTGCCAAACTTCTGCAAACGATCTTCTGAAAGCTTTTTTGATGGAAACGGATGGGTTTTTATCATCGGAAACAGAATTAGCCCTCGACGTCTGAACAACTTTTTTTAAAAAAAAAAATCCCTAAGCCGCGCGGTCACAATTTCAGCAAAAATCTGATGTTTTGCAATTCACTCACAAATGTTGCCAAACTTCTGCAAACGATCTTCTGAAAGCTTTTTTGGTGGAATCGGATGGGTTTTTATCATCGGAAACAGAATTAGCCCTCGACGTCTGACCAACATTTTTTTGAAAAAATCCCTAAGCCGCGCGGTCACAAATTCAGAAAAAATCTGACATTTTGCAATTCACTCACAAATGTTGCCAAACTTCTGCAAACGATCTTCTGAAAGCTTTTTTGGTGGAATCGGATGGGTTTTTATCATCGGAAACAGAATTAGCCCTCGACGTCTGACCAACATTTTTTTGAAAAAATCCCTAAGCCGCGCGGTCACAAATTCAGAAAAAATCTGACATTTTGCAATTCACTCACAAATGTTGCCAAACTTCTGCAAACAATCTTCTGAAAGCTTTTTTGTTGGAAACGGATGGGTTTTTATCATCGGAAACAGAATTAGCCCTCGACGTCTGAACAACATTTTTTTGAAAAAATCCCTAAGCCGCGCGGTCACAAATTCAGAAAAAATCTGACATTTTGCAATTCACTCACAAATGTTGCCAAACTTCTGCAAATGATCTTCTGAAAGCTTTTTTGGTGGAAACGGATGGGTTTTTATCATCGGAAACAGAATTAGCCCTCGACGTCTGAACAACTTTTTTTTAAAAAAAAAATCCCTAAGCCGCGCGGTCACAATTTCAGCAAAAATCTGATGTTTTGCAATTCACTCACAAATGTTGCCAAACTTCTGCTAACGATCTTCTGAAAGCTTTTTTGGTAGAAACGGATGGGTTTTTATCATCAGAAACAGAATTAGCCCTCGACGTCTGAACAACTTTTTTTAAAAAAAAATCCCTGAGCCGCGCGGTCACAATTTCAGCAAAAATCTGACGTTTTGCAATTCACTCACAAATGTTGCCAAACTTCTGCAAATGATCTTCTGAAAGCTTTTTTGGTGGAAACGGATGGGTTTTTATCATCGAAAACAGAATTAGCCCTCGATGTCTGAACAACTTTTTTTAAAAAAAAAATCCCTAAGCCGCGCGATCACAATTTCAGCAAAAATCTGACGTTTTGCAATTCACTCACAAATGTTGCCAAACTTCTGCTAACGATCTTCTGAAACCTTTTTTGGTGGAAACGGATGTGTTTTTATCATCGGAAACAGAATTAGCCCTCGACATCTGAACAACTTTTTTTTCAAAAAATCCCTAAGCCGCGCGGTCACAATTTCAGCAAAAATCTGACATTTTGCAATTCACTCACAAATGTTGCCAAACTACTGCAAACGATCTTCTGAAAGCTTTTTTGGTGGAAACGGATGGGTTTTTATCATCGGAAACAGAATTAGCCCTCGACGTCTGAACAACTTTAAAAAAAAAAATCCCTAAGCCGCGCGGTTACAAATTCAGCAAAAATCTGACGTTTTGCAATTCACTCACAAAGGTTGCCAAACTTCTGCTAACGATCTTCTGAAAGCTTTTTTGATGGAAACAGATGGGTTTTTATCATCGGAAACAGAATTAGCCCTCGATGTCTGAACAACTTTTTTAAAAAAAAAATCCCTAAGCCGCGCGGTCACAATTTCAGCAAAAATCTGACGTTTTGCAATTCACTCACAAATGTTGCCAAACTTCTGGAAACGATCTTCTGAAAGCTTTTTTGGTGGAAACGGATGGGTTTTTATCATCGGAAACAGAATTAGCCCTCGACGTCTGAACAACTTTTTTTAAAAAAAAAAATCCCTAAGCCGCGCGGTCACAATTTCAAGAAAAAAATTTGATGTTTTGCAATTCACTCACAAATGTTGCCAAACGTCTGCTAACGATCTTCTGAAAGCTTTTTTGGTGGAAACGGATGTGTTTTTATCATCGGAAACAGAATTAGCCCTCGACATCTGAACAACTTTTTTTTCAAAAAATCCCTAAGCCGCGCGGTCACAATTTCAGCAAAAATCTGACATTTTGCAATTCACTCACAAATGTTGCCAAACTTCTGCAAACGATCTTCTGAAAGCTTTTTTGGTGGAAACGGATGGGTTTTTATCATCGGAAACAGAATTAGCCCTCGACATCTGAACAACTTTTAAAAAAAAAAATCCCTAAGCCGCGCGGTCACAAATTCAGCAAAAATCTGACGTTTTGCAATTCACTCACAAAGGTTGCCAAACTTCTGCTAACGATCTTCTGAAAGCTTTTTTGGTGGAAACAGATGGGTTTTTCTCATCGGAAACAGAATTAGCCCTCGACATCTAAAAAACTTTTTTTTCAAAAAATCCCTAAGCCGCGCGGTCACAGTTTCAGCAAAAATCTGACATTTTGCAATTCACTCACAAAGGTTGCCAAACTTCTGCAAACGATCTTCTGAAAGCTTTTTTGTTGGAAACGGATGGGTTTTTATCATCGGAAACAGAATTAGCCCTCGACATCTGAAAAACTTTAAAAAAAAAAAATCCCTAAGCCGCGCGGTCACAAATTCAGCAAAAATCTGACGTTTTGCAATTCACTCACAAAGGTTGCCAAACTTCTGCTAACGATCTTCTGAAAGCTTTTTTGGTAGAAACGGATCGGTTTTTATCATCGGAAACAGAATTAGCCCTCGATGTCTGAACAACATTTTTTTGAAAAAAATCCCTAAGCCGCGCGGGCACAAATTCAGCAAAAATCTGACGTTTTGCAATTCACTCAAAAATGGTCCCAAACTGTTGCAAACGATCCCCTGAATGCTTTTTTGATGGAAACAGATGGGCTTTTATCATCGGAAACAGAATTATCCCTCGACGTCTGAACAACTTTTTTTTCAAAAAATCCCTAAGCCGCGCGGTCACAATTTCAGCAAAAATCTGACGTTTTGCAATTCACTCACAAATGTTGCCAAACTTCTGCAAATGATCTTCTGAAAGCTTTTTTGGTGGAAACAGATGTATTTTTATCATCGGAAACAGAATTAGCCCTCAACGTCTGAGCAACTTTTTTTGAAAAAATCCTAAGCCGCGCGGTCACAGTTTCAGCAAAAATCTGACGTTTTGCAATTCACTCACAAATGTTGCCAAACTTCTGCAAACGATCTTCTGAAAGATTTTTTGTTGCAAACGGATGGGTTTTTATCATCGGAAACAGAATTATCCCTCAACGTCTGAACAACTTTTTTTAAAAAAAAATCCCTAAGCCGCGCGGTCACAATTTCAGCAAAAATCTGACATTTTGCAATTAACTCAAAAGTGGTCCCAAACTGTTGCAAACGATCCCCTGAAAGCTTTTTTGGTGGAAACAGATGGGTTTTTATCATCGGAAACAGAATTAGCCCTCGACGTCTGAACAACTTTTTTTTCAAAAAATTCCTAAGCCGCGCGGTCACAATTTCAGCAAAAATCTGACGTTTTGCAATTCACTCACAAATGTTGCCAAACTTCTGCAAACGATCTTCTGAAAGCTTTTTTGGTGGAAACGGATGGGTTTTTATCATCGGAAACAGAATTAGCCCTCGACGTCTGAACAACTTTTTTTTCAAAAAATCCCTAAGCCGCGCGGTCACAATTTCAGCAAAAATCTGACGTTTTGCAATTCACTCACAAATGTTGCCAAACTTCTGCAAATGATCTTCTGAAAGCTTTTTTGGTGGAAACAGATGTATTTTTATCATCGGAAACAGAATTAGCCCTCAACGTCTGAGCAACTTTTTTTGAAAAAATCCTAAGCCGCGCGGTCACAGTTTCAGCAAAAATCTGACGTTTTGCAATTCACTCACAAATGTTGCCAAACTTCTGCAAACGATCTTCTGAAAAACTTTTTGTTGCAAACGGATGGGTTTTTATCATCGGAAACAGAATTATCCCTCAACGTCTGAACAACTTTTTTTAAAAAAAAATCCCTAAGCCGCGCGGTCACAATTTCAGCAAAAATCTGACATTTTGCAATTAACTCAAAAGTGGTCCCAAACTGTTGCAAACGATCCCCTGAAAGCTTTTTTGGTGGAAACGGATGTGTTTTTATCATCGGAAACAGAATTAGCCCTCGACATCTGAACAACTTTTTTTTCAAAAAATCCCTAAGCCGCGCGGTCACAATTTCAGCAAAAATCTGACATTTTGCAATTCACTCACAAATGTTGCCAAACTTCTGCAAACGATCTTCTGAAAGCTTTTTTGGTGGAAACGGATGGGTTTTTATCATCGGAAACAGAATTAGCCCTCGACATCTGAACAACTTTTAAAAAAAAAAATCCCTAAGCCGCGCGGTCACAAATTCAGCAAAAATCTGACGTTTTGCAATTCACTCACAAAGGTTGCCAAACTTCTGCTAACGATCTTCTGAAAGCTTTTTTGGTGGAAACAGATGGGTTTTTCTCATCGGAAACAGAATTAGCCCTCGACATCTAAAAAACTTTTTTTTCAAAAAATCCCTAAGCCGCGCGGTCACAGTTTCAGCAAAAATCTGACATTTTGCAATTCACTCACAAAGGTTGCCAAACTTCTGCAAACGATCTTCTGAAAGCTTTTTTGTTGGAAACGGATGGGTTTTTATCATCGGAAACAGAATTAGCCCTCGACATCTGAAAAACTTTAAAAAAAAAAAATCCCTAAGCCGCGCGGTCACAAATTCAGCAAAAATCTGACGTTTTGCAATTCACTCACAAAGGTTGCCAAACTTCTGCTAACGATCTTCTGAAAGCTTTTTTGGTAGAAACGGATCGGTTTTTATCATCGGAAACAGAATTAGCCCTCGATGTCTGAACAACATTTTTTTGAAAAAAATCCCTAAGCCGCGCGGGCACAAATTCAGCAAAAATCTGACGTTTTGCAATTCACTCAAAAATGGTCCCAAACTGTTGCAAACGATCCCCTGAATGCTTTTTTGATGGAAACAGATGGGCTTTTATCATCGGAAACAGAATTATCCCTCGACGTCTGAACAACTTTTTTTTCAAAAAATCCCTAAGCCGCGCGGTCACAATTTCAGCAAAAATCTGACGTTTTGCAATTCACTCACAAATGTTGCCAAACTTCTGCAAATGATCTTCTGAAAGCTTTTTTGGTGGAAACAGATGTATTTTTATCATCGGAAACAGAATTAGCCCTCAACGTCTGAGCAACTTTTTTTGAAAAAATCCTAAGCCGCGCGGTCACAGTTTCAGCAAAAATCTGACGTTTTGCAATTCACTCACAAATGTTGCCAAACTTCTGCAAACGATCTTCTGAAAGATTTTTTGTTGCAAACGGATGGGTTTTTATCATCGGAAACAGAATTATCCCTCAACGTCTGAACAACTTTTTTTTAAAAAAAATCCCTAAGCCGCGCGGTCACAATTTCAGCAAAAATCTGACATTTTGCAATTAACTCAAAAGTGGTCCCAAACTGTTGCAAACGATCCCCTGAAAGCTTTTTTGGTGGAAACAGATGGGTTTTTATCATCGGAAACAGAATTAGCCCTCGACGTCTGAACAACTTTTTTTTCAAAAAATTCCTAAGCCGCGCGGTCACAATTTCAGCAAAAATCTGACGTTTTGCAATTCACTCACAAATGTTGCCAAACTTCTGCAAACGATCTTCTGAAAGCTTTTTTGGTGGAAACGGATGGGTTTTTATCATCGGAAACAGAATTAGCCCTCGACGTCTGAACAACTTTTTTTTCAAAAAATCCCTAAGCCGCGCGGTCACAATTTCAGCAAAAATCTGACGTTTTGCAATTCACTCACAAATGTTGCCAAACTTCTGCAAATGATCTTCTGAAAGCTTTTTTGGTGGAAACAGATGTATTTTTATCATCGGAAACAGAATTAGCCCTCAACGTCTGAGCAACTTTTTTTGAAAAAATCCTAAGCCGCGCGGTCACAGTTTCAGCAAAAATCTGACGTTTTGCAATTCACTCACAAATGTTGCCAAACTTCTGCAAACGATCTTCTGAAAAATTTTTTGTTGCAAACGGATGGGTTTTTATCATCGGAAACAGAATTATCCCTCAACGTCTGAACAACTTTTTTTAAAAAAAAATCCCTAAGCCGCGCGGTCACAATTTCAGCAAAAATCTGACATTTTGCAATTAACTCAAAAGTGGTCCCAAACTGTTGCAAACGATCCCCTGAAAGCTTTTTTGGTGGAAACGGATGTGTTTTTATCATCGGAAACAGAATTAGCCCTCGACATCTGAACAACTTTTTTTTCAAAAAAATCCCTAAGCCGCGCGGTCACAATTTCAGCAAAAATCTGACATTTTGCAATTCACTCACAAATGTTGCCAAACTTCTGCAAGCGATCTTCTGAAAGCTTTTTTGGTGAAAACGGATGGGTTTTTATCATCGGAAACAGAATTAGCCCTCGACGTCTGAACAACTTTAAAAAAAAAAAATCCCTAAGCCGCGCGGTCACAAATTCAGCAAAAATCTGACGTTTTGCAATTCACTCACAAAGGTTGCCAAACTTCTGCTAACGACCTTCTGAAAGCTTTTTTGGTAGAAACGGATGGGTTTTTATCATCAGAAACAGAATTAGCCCTCGATGTCTGAACAACTTTTTTAAAAAAAAAATCCCTGAGCCGCGCGGTCACAATTTCAGCAAAAATCTGACGTTTTGCAATTCACTCACAAATGTTGCCAAACTTCTGCAAATGATCTTCTGAAAGCTTTTTTGGTGGAAACGGATGGGTTTTTATCATCGAAAACAGAATTAGCCCTCAACGTCTGAGCAACTATTTTTGAAAAAATCCCTAAGCCGCGCGGTCACAATTTCAGCAAAAATCTGATGTTTTTCAATTCACTCAAAAATGTTGCCAAACTGTTGCAAACGATCCCCTGAAAGCTTTTTTGGTGGAAACGGATGGGTTTTTATCATCGGAAACAGAATTAGCCCTCGACGTCTGAACAACATTTTTTTGAAAAAATCCCTAAGCCGCGCGGTCACAATTTCAGCAAAAATCTGACATTTTGCAATTCACTCACAAATGTTGCCAAACTTCTGCAAAATATCTTCTGAAAGCTTTTTTGGTGGAAACGGATGTGTTTTTATCATCGGAAACAGAATTAGCCCTCGACATCTGAACAACTTTTTTTAAAAAAAAAAATCCCTAAGCCGCGCGGTCACAATTTCAGCAAAAATCTGACATTTTGCAATTCACTCAAAAATGGTCCCAAACTGTTGCATACGATAACCTGAAAGCTTTTTTGGTGGAAACAGATGGGTTTTTATCATCGGAAACAGAATTAGCCCTCGACATCTGAACAACTTTTTTTTCAAAAAATCCCTAAGCCGCGCGGTCACAATTTCAGCAAAAATCTGACGTTTTGCAATTCACTCACAAATGTTGCCAAACTACTGCAAACGATCTTCTGAAAGCTTTTTTGGTGGAAACGGATGGGTTTTTATCATCGGAAACAGAATTAGCCCTCGACGTCTGAACAACTTTAAAAAAAAAAATCCCTAAGCCGCGCGGTTACAAATTCAGCAAAAATCTGACGTTTTGCAATTCACTCACAAAGGTTGCCAAACTTCTGCTAACGATCTTCTGAAAGCTTTTTTGATGGAAACAGATGGGTTTTTATCATCGGAAACAGAATTAGCCCTCGATGTCTGAACAACTTTTTTTTCAAAAAATCCCTAAGCCGCGCGGTCACAATTTCAGCAAAAATCTGACGTTTTGCAATTCACTCACAAATGTTGCCAAACTTCTGCAAACGATCTTCTGAAAGCTTTTTTGGTGGAAACGGATGGGTTTTTATCATCGGAAACAGAATTAGCCCTCGATGTCTGAACAACTTTTAAAAAAAAAAAAATCCCTAAGCCGCGCGGTCACAATTTCAGCAAAAATCTGATGTTTTGCAATTCACTCACAAATGTTGCCAAACGTCTGCTAACGATCTTCTGAAAGCTTTTTTGGTGGAAACGGATGTGTTTTTATCATCGGAAACAGAATTAGCCCTCGACATCTGAACAACTTTTTTTTCAAAAAATCCCTAAGCCGCACGGTCACAATTTCAGCAAAAATCTGACATTTTGCAATTCACTCACAAATGTTGCCAAACTTCTGCAAACGATCTTCTGAAAGTTTTTTGGTGGAAACGGATGGGTTTTTATCATCGGAAACAGAATTAGCCCTCGACATCTGAACAACTTTTAAAAAAAAAAATCCCTAAGCCGCGTGGTCACAAATTCAGCAAAAATCTGACGTTTTGCAATTCACTCACAAAGGTTGCCAAACTTCTGCTAACGATCTTCTGAAAGCTTTTTTGGTGGAAACAGATGGGTTTTTATCATCGGAAACAGAATTAGCCCTCGACGTCTGAACAAATTTAAAAAAAAAAAAAATCCCTAAGCCGCGCGGTCACAATTTCAGCAAAAATCTGACGTTTTGCAATTCACTCACAAATGTTGCCAAACTTCTGCAAATGATCTTCTGAAAGCTTTTTTGGTGGAAACAGATGGGTTTTTATCATCGGAAACAGAATTAGCCCTCGACGTCTGAACAACATTTTTTTGAAAAAATCCCTAAGCCGCGCGGTCACAATTTCAGCAAAAATCTGACATTTTGCAATTCACTCACAAATGTTGCCAAACTTCTGCAAAATATCTTCTGAAAGCTTTTTTGGTGGAAACGGATGTGTTTTTATCATCGGAAACAGAATTAGCCCTCGACATCTGAACAACTTTTTTTAAAAAAAAAAATCCCTAAGCCGCGCGGTCACAATTTCAGCAAAAATCTGAGATTTTGCAATTCACTCAAAAATGGTCCCAAACTGTTGCATACGATAACCTGAAAGCTTTTTTGGTGGAAACAGATGGGTTTTTATCATCGGAAACAGAATTAGCCCTCGACATCTGAACAACTTTTTTTTCAAAAAATCCCTAAGCCGCGCGGTCACAATTTCAGCAAAAATCTGACGTTTTGCAATTCACTCACAAATGTTGCCAAACTACTGCAAACGATCTTCTGAAAGCTTTTTTGGTGGAAACGGATGGGTTTTTATCATCGGAAACAGAATTAGCCCTCGACGTCTGAACAACTTTAAAAAAAAAAATCCCTAAGCCGCGCGGTTACAAATTCAGCAAAAATCTGACGTTTTGCAATTCACTCACAAAGGTTGCCAAACTTCTGCTAACGATCTTCTGAAAGCTTTTTTGATGGAAACAGATGGGTTTTTATCATCGGAAACAGAATTAGCCCTCGATGTCTGAACAACTTTTTTTTCAAAAAATCCCTAAGCCGCGCGGTCACAATTTCAGCAAAAATCTGACGTTTTGCAATTCACTCACAAATGTTGCCAAACTTCTGCAAACGATCTTCTGAAAGCTTTTTTGGTGGAAACGGATGGGTTTTTATCATCGGAAACAGAATTAGCCCTCGATGTCTGAACAACTTTTAAAAAAAAAAAAATCCCTAAGCCGCGCGGTCACAATTTCAGCAAAAATCTGATGTTTTGCAATTCACTCACAAATGTTTCCAAACGTCTGCTAACGATCTTCTGAAAGCTTTTTTGGTGGAAACGGATGTGTTTTTATCATCGGAAACAGAATTAGCCCTCGACATCTGAACAACTTTTTTTTCAAAAAATCCCTAAGCCGCACGGTCACAATTTCAGCAAAAATCTGACATTTTGCAATTCACTCACAAATGTTGCCAAACTTCTGCAAACGATCTTCTGAAAGTTTTTTGGTGGAAACGGATGGGTTTTTATCATCGGAAACAGAATTAGCCCTCGACATCTGAACAACTTTTAAAAAAAAAAATCCCTAAGCCGCGTGGTCACAAATTCAGCAAAAATCTGACGTTTTGCAATTCACTCACAAAGGTTGCCAAACTTCTGCTAACGATCTTCTGAAAGCTTTTTTGGTAGAAACGGATCGGTTTTTATCATCGAAAACAGAATTAGCCCTCAACGTCTGAGCAACTATTTTTGAAAAAATCCCTAAGCCGCGCGGTCACAATTTCAGCAAAAATCTGATGTTTTTCAATTCACTCAAAAATGGTCCCAAACTGTTGCAAACGATCCCCTGAAAGCTTTTTTGGTGGAAACGGATGGGTTTTTATCATCGGAAACAGAATTAGCCCTCGACGTCTGAACAACATTTTTTTGAAAAAATCCCTAAGCCGCGCGGTCACAATTTCAGCAAAAATCTGACATTTTGCAATTCACTCACAAATGTTGCCAAACTTCTGCAAAATATCTTCTGAAAGCTTTTTTGGTGGAAACGGATGTGTTTTTATCATCAGAAACAGAATTAGCCCTCGACATCTGAACAACTTTTTTTTAAAAAAAAAATCCCTAAGCCGCGCGGTCACAATTTCAGCAAAAATCTGACATTTTGCAATTCACTCAAAAATGGTCCCAAACTGTTGCATACGATAACCTGAAAGCTTTTTTGGTGGAAACAGATGGGTTTTTATCATCGGAAACAGAATTAGCCCTCAACGTCTGAGCAACTATTTTTGAAAAAATCCCTAAGCCGCGCGGTCACAATTTCAGCAAAAATCTGATGTTTTGCAATTCACTCACAAATGTTGCCAAACTTCTGCTAACGATCTTCTGAAAGCTTTTTTGGTGGAAACGGATGTGTTTTTATCATCGGAAACAGAATTCGCCCTCGACATCTGAACAACTTTTTTTTCAAAAAATCCCTAAGCCGCGCGGTCACAATTTCAGCAAAAATCTGACGTTTTGCAATTCACTCACAAATGTTGCCAAACTTCTGCAAAATATCTTCTGAAAGCTTTTTTGGTGGAAACGGATGTGTTTTTATCATCGGAAACAGAATTAGCCCTCGACATCTGAACAACTTTTTTTAAAAAAAAAAATCCCTAAGCCGCGCGGTCACAATTTCAGCAAAAATCTGACATTTTGCAATTCACTCACAAATGTTGCCAAACTACTGCAAACGATCTTCTGAAAGCTTTTTTGGTGGAAACGGATGGGTTTTTATCATCGGAAACAGAATTAGCCCTCGACGTCTGAACAACTTTAAAAAAAAAAATACCTAAGCCGCGCGGTTACAAATTCAGCAAAAATCTGACGTTTTGCAATTCACTCACAAAGGTTGCCAAACTTCTGCTAACGATCTTCTGAAAGCTTTTTTGATGGAAACAGATGGGTTTTTATCATCGGAAACAGAATTAGCCCTCGATGTCTGAACAACTTTTTTAAAAAAAAAAATCCCTAAGCCGCGCGGTCACAATTTCAGCAAAAATCTGACGTTTTGCAATTCACTCACAAATGTTGCCAAACTTCTGCAAACGATCTTCTGAAAGCTTTTTTGGTGGAAACGGATGGGTTTTTATCATCGGAAACAGAATTAGCCCTCGACGTCTGAACAACTTTTTTAAAAAAAAAAAATCCCTAAGCCGCGCGGTCACAATTTCAGCAAAAATCTGACGTTTTGCAATTCACTCAAAAATGGTCCCAAACTGTTGCAAACGATCCCCTGAATGCTATTTTGATGGAAACAGATGTGTTTTTATCATCGGAAACAGAATTATCCCTCGACGTCTGAACAACTTTTTTTTCAAAAAATCCCTAAGCCGCGCGGTCACAATTTCAGCAAAAATCTGACGTTTTGCAATTCACTCACAAATGTTGCCAAACTTCTGCAAATGATCTTCTGAAAGCTTTTTTGGTGGAAACAGATGGGTTTTTATCATCGGAAACAGAATTAGCCCTCAACGTCTGAGCAACTTTTTTCGAAAAAATCCTAAGCCGCGCGGTCACAGTTTCAGCAAAAATCTGACGTTTTGCAATTCACTCACGAATGTTGCCAAACTTCTGCAAATGATCTTCTGAAAGCTTTTTTGGTGGAAACGGATGGGTTTTTATCATCGAAAACAGAATTAGCCCTCAACGTCTGAGCAACTATTTTTGAAAAAATCCCTAAGCCGCGCGGTCACAATTTCAGCAAAAATCTGATGTTTTTCAATTCACTCAAAAATGTTGCCAAACTGTTGCAAACGATCCCCTGAAAGCTTTTTTGGTGGAAACGGAAGTGTTTTTATCATCGGAAACAGAATTAGCCCTCGACATCTGAACAACTTTTTTTAAAAAAAAAAATCCCTAAGCCGCGCGGTCACAATTTCAGCAAAAATCTGACATTTTGCAATTCACTCAAAAATGGTCCCAAACTGTTGCATACGATCCCCTGAAAGCTTTTTTGGTGGAAACAGATGGGTTTTTATCATCGGAAACAGAATTAGCCCTCGATGTCTGAACAACTTTTTTTAAAAAAAAAATCCCTAAGCCGCGCGGTCACAATTTCAGCAAAAATCTGACGTTTTGCAATTCACTCACAAATGTTGCCAAACTTCTGCAAACGATCTTCTGAAAGCTTTTTTGCTGGAAACGGATGGGTTTTTATCATCGGAAACAGAATTAGCCCTCGACGTCTGAACAACTTTTTTAAAAAAAAAAATCCCTAAGCCGCGCGGTCACAATTTCAGCAAAAATCTGATGTTTTGCAATTCACTCACAAATGTTGCCAAACTTCTGCTAACGATCTTCTGAAAGCTTTTTTGGTGGAAACGGATGTGTTTTTATCATCGGAAACAGAATTAGCCCTCGACGTCTGAACAACATTTTTTTGAAAAAATCCCTAAGCCGCGCGGTCACAATTTCAGCAAAAATCTGAAATTTTGCAATTCACTCAAAAATGGTCCCAAACTGTTGCAAACGATCCCCTGAATGCTTTTTTGATGGAAACAGATGGGCTTTTATCATCGGAAACAGAATTATCCTTCGAGGTCTGAACAACTTTTTTTTCAAAAAATCCCTAAGCCGCGCGGTCACAATTTCAGCAAAAATCTGACGTTTTGCAATTCACTCACAAATGTTGCCAAACTTCTGCAAATGATCTTCTGAAAGCTTTTTTGGTGGAAACAGATGGGTTTTTATCATCGGAAACAGAATTAGCCCTCAACGTCTGAGCAACTTTTTTTGAAAAAATCCTAAGCCGCGCGGTCACAGTTTCAGCAAAAATCTGACGTTTTGCAATTCACTCACAAATGTTGCCAAACTTCTGCAAATGATCTTCTGAAAGCTTTTTTGGTGGAAACGGATGGGTTTTTATCATCGAAAACAGAATTAGCCATCAACGTCTGAGCAACTATTTTTGAAAAAATCCCTAAGCCGCGCGGTCACAATTTCAGCAAAAATCTGATGTTTTTCAATTCACTCAAAAATGTTGCCATACTGTTGCAAACGATCCCTAGAAAGCTTTTTTGGTTGAAACGGATGGGTTTTTATCATCGGAAACAGAATTAGCCCTCGACGTCTGAACAACATTTTTTTGAAAAAATCCCTAAGCCGCGCGGTCACAATTTCAGCAAAAATCTGAAATTTTGCAATTCACTCACAAATGTTGCCAAACTTCTGCATAATATCTTCTGAAAGCTTTTTTGGTGGAAACGGATGTGTTTTTATCATCGGAAACAGAATTAGCCCTCGACATCTGAACAACTTTTTTTAAAAAAAAAATCCCTAAGCCGCGCGGTCACAATTTCAGCAAAAATCTGACATTTTGCAATTCACTCAAAAATGGTCCCAAACTGTTGCATACGATCCCCTGAAAGCTTTTTTGGTGGAAACAGATGGGTTTTTATCATCGGAAACAGAATTAGCCCTCGATGTCTGAACAACTTTTTTAAAAAAAAAAATCCCTAAGCCGCGCGGTCACAATTTCAGCAAAAATCTGACGTTTTGCAATTCACTCACAAATGTTGCCAAACTTCTGCAAACGATCTTCTGAAAGCTTTTTTGCTGGAAACGGATGGGTTTTTATCATCGGAAACAGAATTAGCCCTCGACGTCTGAACAACTTTTTTTAAAAAAAAAATCCCTAAGCCGCGCGGTCACAATTTCAGCAAAAATCTGACGTTTTGCAATTCACTCACAAATGTTGCCAAACTTCTGCAAACGATCTTCTGAAAGCTTTTTTGCTGGAAACGGATGGGTTTTTATCATCGGAAACAGAATTAGCCCTCGACGTCTGAACAACTTTTTTAAAAAAAAAAATCCCTAAGCCGCGCGGTCACAATTTCAGCAAAAATCTGATGTTTTGCAATTCACTCACAAATGTTGCCAAACTTCTGCTAACGATCTTCTGAAAGCTTTTTTGGTGGAAACGGATGTGTTTTTATCATCGGAAACAGAATTAGCCCTCGACGTCTGAACAACATTTTTTTGAAAAAATCCCTAAGCCGCGCGGTCACAATTTCAGCAAAAATCTGAAATTTTGCAATTCACTCAAAAATGGTCCCAAACTGTTGCAAACGATCCCCTGAATGCTTTTTTGATGGAAACAGATGGGCTTTTATCATCGGAAACAGAATTATCCTTCGAGGTCTGAACAACTTTTTTTTCAAAAAATCCCTAAGCCGCGCGGTCACAATTTCAGCAAAAATCTGACGTTTTGCAATTCACTCACAAATGTTGCCAAACTTCTGCAAATGATCTTCTGAAAGCTTTTTTGGTGGAAACAGATGGGTTTTTATCATCGGAAACAAAATTAGCCCTCAACGTCTGAGCAACTTTTTTTGAAAAAATCCTAAGCCGCGCGGTCACAGTTTCAGCAAAAATCTGACGTTTTGCAATTCACTCACAAATGTTGCCAAACTTCTGCAAATGATCTTCTGAAAGCTTTTTTGGTGGAAACGGATGGGTTTTTATCATCGAAAACAGAATTAGCCATCAACGTCTGAGCAACTATTTTTGAAAAAATCCCTAAGCCGCGCGGTCACAATTTCAGCAAAAATCTGATGTTTTTCAATTCACTCAAAAATGTTGCCATACTGTTGCAAACGATCCCTAGAAAGCTTTTTTGGTTGAAACGGATGGGTTTTTATCATCGGAAACAGAATTAGCCCTCGACGTCTGAACAACATTTTTTTGAAAAAATCCCTAAGCCGCGCGGTCACAATTTCAGCAAAAATCTGAAATTTTGCAATTCACTCACAAATGTTGCCAAACTTCTGCATAATATCTTCTGAAAGCTTTTTTGGTGGAAACGGATGTGTTTTTATCATCGGAAACAGAATTAGCCCTCGACATCTGAACAACTTTTTTTAAAAAAAAAATCCCTAAGCCGCGCGGTCACAATTTCAGCAAAAATCTGACATTTTGCAATTCACTCAAAAATGGTCCCAAACTGTTGCATACGATCCCCTGAAAGCTTTTTTGGTGGAAACAGATGGGTTTTTATCATCGGAAACAGAATTAGCCCTCGATGTCTGAACAACTTTTTTAAAAAAAAAAATCCCTAAGCCGCGCGGTCACAATTTCAGCAAAAATCTGACGTTTTGCAATTCACTCACAAATGTTGCCAAACTTCTGCAAACGATCTTCTGAAAGCTTTTTTGCTGGAAACGGATGGGTTTTTATCATCGGAAACAGAATTAGCCCTCGACGTCTGAACAACTTTTTTAAAAAAAAAAATCCCTAAGCCGCGCGGTCACAATTTCAGCAAAAATCTGATGTTTTGCAATTCACTCACAAATGTTGCCAAACTTCTGCTAACGATCTTCTGAAAGCTTTTTTGGTGGAAACGGATGGGTTTTTATCATCGGAAACAGAATTAGCCCTCGACGTCTGAATAACTTTTTTTTAAAAAAAAATCCCTAAGCCGCGCGGTCACAATTTCAGCAAAAATCTGACGTTTTGCAATTCACTCACAAATGTTGCCAAACTTCTGCAAATGATCTTCTGAAAGCTTTTTTGGTGGAAACGGATGTGTTTTTATCATCGGAAACAGAATTAGCCCTCGACGTCTGAACAACTTTTTTAAAAAAAAAAAATCCCTAAACCGCGCGGTCACAATTTCAGCAAAAATCTGACATTTTGCAATTCACTCAAAAATGGTCCCAAACTGTTGCATACGATCCCCTGAAAGCTTTTTTGGTGGAAACAGATGGGTTTTTATCATCGGAAACAGAATTAGCCATCGACGTCTGAACAACTTTTTTTTCAAAAAAACCCTACCCGCGCGGTCACAATTTCAGCAAAAATCTGACGTTTTGCAATTCACTCACAAAGGTTGCCAAACTTCTGCAAACGATCTTCTGAAAGTTTTTTTGGTGGAAACGGATGGGTTTTTATCATCGGAAACAGAATTAGCCCTCGACATCTGAACAACTTTTTTTTCAAAAAATCCCTAAGCCGCGCGGTCACAATTTCAGCAAAAATCTGACATTTTGCAATTCACTCACAAATGTTGCCAAACTTCTGCAAACGATCTTCTGAAAGCTTTTTTGGTGGAAACGGATGGGTTTTTATCATCGGAAACAGAATTAGCCCTCGACATCTGAACAACTTTAAAAAAAAAAAATCCCTAAGCCGCGCGGTCACAAATTCAGCAAAAATCTGACGTTTTGCAATTCACTCACAAAGGTTGCCAAACTTCTGCAAACGATCTTCTGAAAGCTTTTTTGGTAGAAACGGATCGGTTTTTATCATCGGAAACAGAATTAGCCCTCGATGTCTGAACAACATTTTTTTGAAAAAAATCCCTAAGCCGCGCGGGCACAAATTCAGCAAAAATCTGACGTTTTGCAATTCACTCAAAAATGGTCCCAAACTGTTGCAAACGATCCCCTGAATGCTTTTTTGATGGAAACAGATGGGCTTTTATCATCGGAAACAGAATTATCCTTCGAGGTCTGAACAACTTTTTTTTCAAAAAATCCCTAAGCCGCGCGGTCACAATTTCAGCAAAAATCTGACGTTTTGCAATTCACTCACAAATGTTGCCAAACTTCTGCAAATGATCTTCTGAAAGCTTTTTTGGTGGAAACAGATGGGTTTTTATCATCGGAAACAGAATTAGCCCTCAACTTCTGAGCAACTTTTTTTGAAAAAATCCTAAGCCGCGCGGTCACAGTTTCAGCAAAAATCTGACGTTTTGCAATTCACTCACAAATGTTGCCAAACTTCTGCAAATGATCTTCTGAAAGCTTTTTTGGTGGAAACGGATGGGTTTTTATCATCGAAAACAGAATTAGCCATCAACGTCTGAGCAACTATTTTTGAAAAAATCCCTAAGCCGCGCGGTCACTATTTCAGCAAAAATCTGATGTTTTTCAATTCACTCAAAAATGTTGCCATACTGTTGCAAACGATCCCCTGAAAGCTTTTTTGGTTGAAACGGATGGGTTTTTATCATCGGAAACAGAATTAGCCCTCGACGTCTGAACAACATTTTTTTGAAAAAATCCCTAAGCCGCGCGGTCACAATTTCAGCAAAAATCTGAAATTTTGCAATTCACTCACAAATGTTGCCAAACTTCTGCATAATATATTCTGAAAGCTTTTTTGGTGGAAACGGATGTGTTTTTATCATCGGAAACAGAATTAGCCCTCGACATCTGAACAACTTTTTTTAAAAAAAAAAATCCCTAAGCCGCGCGGTCAAAATTTCAGCAAAAATCTGACATTTTGCAATTCACTCAAAAATGGTCCCAAACTGTTGCATACGATCCCCTGAAAGCTTTTTTGGTGGAAACAGATGGGTTTTTATCATCGGAAACAGAATTAGCCCTCGATGTCTGAACAACTTTTTTAAAAAAAAAAATCCCTAAGCCGCGCGGTCACAATTTCAGCAAAAATCTGACGTTTTGCAATTCACTCACAAATGTTGCCAAACTTCTGCAAACGATCTTCTGAAAGCTTTTTTGCTGGAAACGGATGGGTTTTTATCATCGGAAACAGAATTAGCCCTCGACGTCTGAACAACTTTTTTTAAAAAAAAAATCCCTAAGCCGCGCGGTCACAATTTCAGCAAAAATCTGATGTTTTGCAATTCACTCACAAATGTTGCCAAACTTCTGCTAACGATCTTCTGAAAGCTTTTTTGGTGGAAACGGATGGGTTTTTATCATCGGAAACAGAATTAGCCCTCGACGTCTGAATAACTTTTTTTAAAAAAAAAATCCCTAAGCCGCGCGGTCACAATTTCAGCAAAAATCTGACGTTTTGCAATTCACTCACAAATGTTGCCAAACTTCTGCAAATGATCTTCTGAAAGCTTTTTTGGAGGAAACGGATGTGTTTTTATCATCGGAAACAGAATTAGCCCTCGACGTCTGAACAACTTTTTTAAAAAAAAAAAATCCCTAAACCGCGCGGTCACAATTTAAGCAAAAATCTGACATTTTGCAATTCACTCAAAAATGGTCCCAAACTGTTGCATACGATCCCCTGAAAGCTTTTTTGGTGGAAACAGATGGGTTTTTATCATCGGAAACAGAATTAGCCATCGACGTCTGAACAACTTTTTTTTCAAAAAACCCCTACCCGCGCGGTCACAATTTCAGCAAAAATCTGACGTTTTGCAATTCACTCACAAATGTTGCCAAACTTCTGCAAACGATCTTCTGAAAGTTTTTTTGGTGGAAACGGATGGGTTTTTATCATCGGAAACAGAATTAGCCCTCGACATCTGAACAACTTTTTTTTCAAAAAATCCCTAAGCCGCGCGGTCACAATTTCAGCAAAAATCTGACATTTTGCAATTCACTCACAAATGTTGCCAAACTTCTGCAAACGATCTTCTGAAAGCTTTTTTGGTGGAAACGGATGGGTTTTTATCATCGGAAACAGAATTAGCCCTCGACATCTGAACAACTTTAAAAAAAAAAAATCCCTAAGCCGCGCGGTCACAAATTCAGCAAAAATCTGACGTTTTGCAATTCACTCACAAAGGTTGCCAAACTTCTGCAAACGATCTTCTGAAAGCTTTTTTGGTAGAAACGGATCGGTTTTTATCATCGGAAACAGAATTAGCCCTCGATGTCTGAACAACTTTTTTTTAAAAAAAATCCCTAAGCCGCGCGGGCACAAATTCAGCAAAAATCTGACGTTTTGCAATTCACTCACAAATGTTGCCAAACTTCTGCATAATATCTTCTGAAAGCTTTTTTGGTGGAAACGGATGTGTTTTTATCATCGGAAACAGAATTAGCCCTCGACATCTGAACAACTTTTTTTAAAAAAAAAAATCCCTAAGCCGCGCCGTCACAATTTCAGCAAAAATCTGACATTTTGCAATTCACTCAAAAATGGTCCCAAACTGTTGCATACGATCCCCTGAAAGCTTTTTTGGTGGAAACAGATGGGTTTTTATCATCGGAAACAGAATTAGCCCTCGATGTCTGAACAACTTTTTTAAAAAAAAAATCCCTAAGCCGCGCGGTCACAATTTCAGCAAAAATCTAACGTTTTGCAATTCACTCACAAATGTTGCCAAACTTCTGCAAACGATCTTCTGAAAGCTTTTTTGCTGGAAACGGATGGGTTTTTATCATCGGAAACAGAATTAGCCCTCGACGTCTGAACAACTTTTTAAAAAAAAAAAATCCCTAAGCCGCGCGGTCACAATTTCAGCAAAAATCTGATGTTTTGCAATTCACTCACAAATGTTGCCAAACTTCTGCTAACGATCTTCTGAAAGCTTTTTTGGTGGAAACGGATGTGTTTTTATCATCGGAAACAGAATTAGCCCTCGACATCTGAACAACTTTTTTTTCAAAAAATCCCTAAGCCGCGCGGTCACAATTTCAGCAAAAATCTGACATTTTGCAATTCACTCACAAATGTTGCCAAACTTCTGCAAACGATCTTCTGAAAGCTTTTTTGGTGGAAACGGATGGGTTTTTATCATCGGAAACAGAATTAGCCCTCGACCTCTGAACAACTTTAAAAAAAAAAAAATCCCTAAGCCGCCCGGTCACAAATTCAGCAAAAATCTGACGTTTTGCAATTCACTCACAAAGGTTGCCAAACTTCTGCTAAAGATCTTCTGAAAGCTTTTTTGGTAGAAACGGATGGGTTTTTATCATCGGAAACAGAATTAGCCCTCGATGTCTGAACAACATTTTTTTGAAAAAAATCCCTAAACCGCGCGGTCACAATTTCAGCAAAAATCTGACATTTTGCAATTCACTCAAAAATGGTCCCAAACTGTTGCATACGATCCCCTGAAAGCTTTTTTGGTGGAAACAGATGGGTTTTTATCATCGGAAACAGAATTAGCCATCGACGTCTGAACAACTTTTTTTTCAAAAAACCCCTACCCGCGCGGTCACAATTTCAGCAAAAATCTGACGTTTTGCAATTCACTCACAAATGTTGCCAAACTTCTGCAAACGATCTTCTGAAAGTTTTTTTGGTGGAAACGGATGGGTTTTTATCATCGGAAACAGAATTAGCCCTCGACATCTGAACAACTTTTTTTTCAAAAAATCCCTAAGCCGCGCGGTCACAATTTCAGCAAAAATCTGACATTTTGCAATTCACTCACAAATGTTGCCAAACTTCTGCAAACGATCTTCTGAAAGCTTTTTTGGTGGAAACGGATGGGTTTTTATCATCGGAAACAGAATTCGCCCTCGACATCTGAACAACTTTAAAAAAAAAAAATCCCTAAGCCGCGCGGTCACAAATTCAGCAAAAATCTGACGTTTTGCAATTCACTCACAAAGGTTGCCAAACTTCTGCAAACGATCTTCTGAAAGCTTTTTTGGTAGAAACGGATCGGTTTTTATCATCGGAAACAGAATTAGCCCTCGATGTCTGAACAACATTTTTTTGAAAAAAATCCCTAAGCCGCGCGGGCACAAATTCAGCAAAAATCTGACGTTTTGCAATTCACTCAAAAATGGTCCCAAACTGTTGCAAACGATCCCCTGAATGCTTTTTTGATGGAAACAGATGGGCTTTTATCATCGGAAACAGAATTATCCTTCAACGTCTGAACAACTTTTTTTTCAAAAAATCCCTAAGCCGCGCGGTCACAATTTCAGCAAAAATCTGACGTTTTGCAATTCACTCACAAATGTTGCCAAACTTCTGCAAATGATCTTCTGAAAGCTTTTTTGGTGGAAACAGATGGGTTTTTATCATCGGAAACAGAATTAGCCCTCAACGTCTGAGCAACTTTTTTTGAAAAAATCCTAAGCCGCGCGGTCACAGTTTCAGCAAAAATCTGACGTTTTGCAATTCACTCACAAATGTTGCCAAACTTCTGCAAATGATCTTCTGAAAGCTTTTTTGGTGGAAACGGATGGGTTTTTATCATCGAAAACAGAATTAGCCATCAACGTCTGAGCAACTATTTTTGAAAAAATCCCTAAGCCGCGCGGTCACAATTTCAGCAAAAATCTGATGTTTTTCAATTCACTCAAAAATGTTGCCATACTGTTGCAAACGATCCCCTGAAAGCTTTTTTGGTGGAAACGGATGGGTTTTTATCATCGGAAACAGAATTAGCCCTCGACGTCTGAACAACATTTTTTTGAAAAAATCCCTAAGCCGCGCGGTCACAATTTCAGCAAAAATCTGAAATTTTGCAATTCACTCACAAATGTTGCCAAACTTCTGCATAATATCTTCTGAAAGCTTTTTTGGTGGAAACGGATGTGTTTTTATCATCGGAAACAGAATTAGCCCTCGACATCTGAACAACTTTTTTTAAAAAAAAAAATCCCTAAGCCGCGCGGTCACAATTTCAGCAAAAATCTTACATTTTGCAATTCACTCAAAAATGGTCCCAAACTGTTGCATACGATCCCCTGAAAGCTTTTTTGGTGGAAACAGATGGGTTTTTATCATCGGAAACAGAATTAGCCCTCGATGTCTGAACAACTTTTTTTAAAAAAAAATCCCTAAGCCGCGCGGTCACAATTTCAGCAAAAATCTGACGTTTTGCAATTCACTCACAAATGTTGCCAAACTTCTGCAAACGATCTTCTGAAAGCTTTTTTGCTGGAAACGGATGGGTTTTTATCATCGGAAACAGAATTAGCCCTCGACGTCTGAACAACTTTTTTTAAAAAAAAAATCCCTAAGCCGCGCGGTCACAATTTCAGCAAAAATCTGAAATTTTGCAATTCACTCACAAATGTTGCCAAACTTCTGCTAACGATCTTCTGAAAGCTTTTTTGGTGGAAACGGATGTGTTTTTATCATCGGAAACAGAATTAGCCCTCGACATCTGAACAACTTTTTTTTCAAAAAATCCCTAAGCCGCGCGGTCACAATTTCAGCAAAAATCTGACATTTTGCAATTCACTCACAAATGTTGCCAAACTTCTGCAAACGATCTTCTGAAAGCTTTTTTGGTTGAAACGGATGGGTTTTTATCATCGGAAACAGAATTAGCCCTCGACATCTGAACAACTTTAAAAAAAAAAAATCCCTAAGCCGCCCGGTCACAAATTCAGCAAAAATCTGACGTTTTGCAATTCACTCACAAAGGTTGCCAAACTTCTGCTAAAGATCTTCTGAAAGCTTTTTTGGTAGAAACGGATGGGTTTTTATCATCGGAAACAGAATTAGCCCTCGATGTCTGAACAACATTTTTTTGAAAAAAATCCCTAAACCGCGCGGTCACAATTTCAGCAAAAATCTGACATTTTGCAATTCACTCAAAAATGGTCCCAAACTGTTGCATACGATCCCCTGAAAGCTTTTTTGGTGGAAACAGATGGGTTTTTATCATCGGAAACAGAATTAGCCATCGACGTCTGAACAACTTTTTTTTCAAAAAACCCCTACCCGCGCGGTCACAATTTCAGCAAAAATCTGACGTTTTGCAATTCACTCACAAATGTTGCCAAACTTCTGCAAACGATCTTCTGAAAGTTTTTTTGGTGGAAACGGATGGGTTTTTATCATCGGAAACAGAATTAGCCCTCGACATCTGAACAACTTTTTTTTCAAAAAATCCCTAAGCCGCGCGGTCACAATTTCAGCAAAAATCTGACATTTTGCAATTCACTCACAAATGTTGCCAAACTTCTGCAAACGATCTTCTGAAAGCTTTTTTGGTGGAAACGGATGGGTTTTTATCATCAGAAACAGAATTCGCCCTCGACATCTGAACAACTTTAAAAAAAAAAAATCCCTAAGCCGCGCGGTCACAAATTCAGCAAAAATCTGACGTTTTGCAATTCACTCACAAAGGTTGCCAAACTTCTGCAAACGATCTTCTGAAAGCTTTTTTGGTAGAAACGGATCGGTTTTTATCATCGGAAACAGAATTAGCCCTCGATGTCTGAACAACATTTTTTTGAAAAAAATCCCTAAGCCGCGCGGGCACAAATTCAGCAAAAATCTGACGTTTTGCAATTCACTCAAAAATGGTCCCAAACTGTTGCAAACGATCCCCTGAATGCTTTTTTGATGGAAACAGATGGGCTTTTATCATCGGAAACAGAATTATCCTTCGACGTCTGAACAACTTTTTTTTCAAAAAATCCCTAAGCCGCGCGGTCACAATTTCAGCAAAAATCTGACGTTTTGCAATTCACTCACAAATGTTGCCAAACTTCTGCAAATGATCTTCTGAAAGCTTTTTTGGTGGAAACAGATGGGTTTTTATCATCGGAAACAGAATTAGCCCTCAACGTCTGAGCAACTTTTTTTGAAAAAATCCTAAGCCGCGCGGTCACAGTTTCAGCAAAAATCTGACGTTTTGCAATTCACTCACAAATGTTGCCAAACTTCTGCAAATGATCTTCTGAAAGCTTTTTTGGTGGAAACGGATGGGTTTTTATCATCGAAAACAGAATTAGCCATCAACGTCTGAGCAACTATTTTTGAAAAAATCCCTAAGCCGCGCGGTCACAATTTCAGCAAAAATCTGATGTTTTTCAATTCACTCAAAAATGTTGCCATACTGTTGCAAACGATACCCTGAAAGCTTTTTTGGTGGAAACGGATGGGTTTTTATCATCGGAAACAGAATTAGCCGTCGACGTCTGAACAACATTTTTTTGAAAAAATCCCTAAGCCGCGCGGTCACAATTTCAGCAAAAATCTGAAATTTTGCAATTCACTCACAAATGTTGCCAAACTTCTGCATAATATCTTCTGAAAGCTTTTTTGGTGGAAACGGATGTGTTTTTATCATCGGAAACAGAATTAGCCCTCGACATCTGAACAACTTTTTTAAAAAAAAAAAATCCCTAAGCCGCGCGTTCACAATTTCAGCAAAAATCTGACATTTTGCAATTCACTCAAAAATGGTCCCAAACTGTTGCATACGATCCCCTGAAAGCTTTTTTGGTGGAAACAGATGGGTTTTTATCATCGGAAACAGAATTAGCCCTCGATGTCTGAACAACTTTTTTAAAAAAAAAATCCCTAAGCCGCGCGGTCACAATTTCAGCAAAAATCTGACGTTTTGCAATTCACTCACAAATGTTGCCAAACGTCTGCAAACGATCTTCTGAAAGCTTTTTTGCTGGAAACGGATGGGTTTTTATCATCGGAAACAGAATTAGCCCTCGACGTCTGAACAACTTTTTTTAAAAAAAAAATCCCTAATCCGCGCGGTCACAATTTCAGCAAAAATCTGATGTTTTGCAATTCACTCACAAATGTTGCCAAACTTCTGCTAACGATCTTCTGAAAGCTTTTTTGGTGGAAACGGATGTGTTTTTATCATCGGAAACAGAATTAGCCCTCGACATCTGAACAACTTTTTTTTCAAAAAATCCCTAAGCCGCGCGGTCACAATTTCAGCAAAAATCTGACATTTTGCAATTCACTCACAAATGTTGCCAAACTTCTGCAAACGATCTTCTGAAAGCTTTTTTGGTGGAAACGGATGGGTTTTTATCATCGGAAACAGAATTAGCCCTCGACATCTGAACAACTTTAAAAAAAAAAAATCCCTAAGCCGCCCGGTCACAAATTCAGCAAAAATCTGACGTTTTGCAATTCACTCACAAAGGTTGCCAAACTTCTGCTAAAGATCTTCTGAAAGCTTTTTTGGTAGAAACGGATGGGTTTTTATCATCGGAAACAGAATTAGCCCTCGATGTCTGAACAAATTTTTTTTGTAAAAAATCCCTAAGCCGCGCGGTCACAAATTCAGCAAAAATCTGACGTTTTGCAATTCACTCAAAAATGGTCCCAAACTGTTGCAAACGATCCCCTGAATGCTTTTTTGATGGAAACAGATGGGTTTTTATCATCGGAAACAGAATTATCCCTCGACGTCTGAACAACATTTTTTTCAAAAAATCCCTAAGCCGCGCGGTCACAATTTCAGTAAAAATCTGACGTTTTTCAATTCACTCAAAAATGTTGCCAAACTGTTGCAAACGATCCCCTGAAAGCTTTTTTGGTGAAAACGGATGGGTTTTTATCATCGGAAACAGAATTAGCCCTCAACGTCTGAACAACTTTAAAAAAAAAAAAAATCCCTAAGCCGCGCAGTCACAAATTCAGCAAAAATCTGACGTTTTGCAATTCACTCACAAAGGTTGCCAAACTTCTGCTAACGACCTTCTGAAAGCTTTTTTGGTAGAAACAGATGGGTTTTTATCATCGGAAACAGAATTAGCCCTCGATGTCTGAACAACTTTTTTAAAAAAAAAATCCCTAAGCCGCGCGGTCACAATTTCAGCAAAAATCTGACGTTTTGCAATTCACTCACAAATGTTGCCAAACGTCTGCAAACGATCTTCTGAAAGCTTTTTTGCTGGAAACGGATGGGTTTTTATCATCGGAAACAGAATTAGCCCTCGACGTCTGAACAACTTTTTTTAAAAAAAAAATCCCTAAGCCGCGCGGTCACAATTTCAGCAAAAATCTGATGTTTTGCAATTCACTCACAAATGTTGCCAAACTTCTGCTAACGATCTTCTGAAAGCTTTTTTGGTGGAAACGGATGTGTTTTTATCATCGGAAACAGAATTAGCCCTCGACATCTGAACAACTTTTTTTTCAAAAAATCCCTAAGCCGCGCGGTCACAATTTCAGCAAAAATCTGACATTTTGCAATTCACTCACAAATGTTGCCAAACTTCTGCAAACGATCTTCTGAAAGCTTTTTTGGTGGAAACGGATGGGTTTTTATCATCGGAAACAGAATTAGCCCTCGACATCTGAACAACTTTAAAAAAAAAAAAATCCCTAAGCCGCCCGGTCACAAATTCAGCAAAAATCTGACGTTTTGCAATTCACTCACAAAGGTTGCCAAACTTCTGCTAAAGATCTTCTGAAAGCTTTTTTGGTAGAAACGGATGGGTTTTTATCATCGGAAACAGAATTAGCCCTCGATGTCTGAACAAAATTTTTTTGTAAAAAATCCCTAAGCCGCGCGGTCACAAATTCAGCAAAAATCTGACGTTTTGCAATTCAGTCAAAAATGGTCCCAAACTGTTGCAAACGATCCCCTGAATGCTTTTTTGATGGAAACAGATGGGTTTTTATCATCGGAAACAGAATTATCCCTCGACGTCTGAACAACATTTTTTTCAAAAAATCCCTAAGCCGCGCGGTCACAATTTCAGTAAAAATCTGACGTTTTTCAATTCACTCAAAAATGTTGCCAAACTGTTGCAAACGATCCCCTGAAAGCTTTTTTGGTGAAAACGGATGGGTTTTTATCATCGGAAACAGAATTAGCCCTCAACGTCTGAACAACTTTAAAAAAAAAAAAAAATCCCTAAGCCGCGCAGTCACAAATTCAGCAAAAATCTGACGTTTTGCAATTCACTCACAAAGGTTGCCAAACTTCTGCTAACGACCTTCTGAAAGCTTTTTTGGTAGAAACAGATGGGTTTTTATCATCGGAAACAGAATTAGCCCTCGATGTCTGAACAACATTTTTTTGAAAAAAATCCCTAAACCGCGCGGTCACAATTTCAGCAAAAATCTGACATTTTGCAATTCACTCAAAAATGGTCCCAAACTGTTGCATACGATCCCCTGAAAGCTTTTTTGGTGGAAACAGATGGGTTTTTATCATCGGAAACAGAATTAGCCATCGACGTCTGAACAACTTTTTTTTTCAAAAAACCCCTACCCGCGCGGTCACAATTTCAGCAAAAATCTGACGTTTTGCAATTCACTCACAAATGTTGCCAAACTTCTGCAAACGATCTTCTGAAAGTTTTTTTGGTGGAAACGGATGGGTTTTTATCATCGGAAACAGAATTAGCCCTCGACATCTGAACAACTTTTTTTTCAAAAAATCCCTAAGCCGCGCGGTCACAATTTCAGCAAAAATCTGACATTTTGCAATTCACTCACAAATGTTGCCAAACTTCTGCAAACGATCTTCTGAAAGCTTTTTTGGTGGAAACGGATGGGTTTTTATCATCGGAAACAGAATTCGCCCTCGACATCTGAACAACTTTAAAAAAAAAAAATCCCTAAGCCGCGCGGTCACAAATTCAGCAAAAATCTGACGTTTTGCAATTCACTCACAAAGGTTGCCAAACTTCTGCAAACGATCTTCTGAAAGCTTTTTTGGTAGAAACGGATCGGTTTTTATCATCGGAAACAGAATTAGCCCTCGATGTCTGAACAACATTTTTTTGAAAAAAATCCCTAAGCCGCGCGGGCACAAATTCAGCAAAAATCTGACGTTTTGCAATTCACTCAAAAATGGTCCCAAACTGTTGCAAACGATCCCCTGAATGCTTTTTTGATGGAAACAGATGGGCTTTTATCATCGGAAACAGAATTATCCTTCAACGTCTGAACAACTTTTTTTTCAAAAAATCCCTAAGCCGCGCGGTCACAATTTCAGCAAAAATCTGACGTTTTGCAATTCACTCACAAATGTTGCCAAACTTCTGCAAATGATCTTCTGAAAGCTTTTTTGGTGGAAACAGATGGGTTTTTATCATCGGAAACAGAATTAGCCCTCAACGTCTGAGCAACTTTTTTTGAAAAAATCCTAAGCCGCGCGGTCACAGTTTCAGCAAAAATCTGACGTTTTGCAATTCACTCACAAATGTTGCCAAACTTCTGCAAATGATCTTCTGAAAGCTTTTTTGGTGGAAACGGATGGGTTTTTATCATCGAAAACAGAATTAGCCATCAACGTCTGAGCAACTATTTTTGAAAAAATCCCTAAGCCGCGCGGTCACAATTTCAGCAAAAATCTGATGTTTTTCAATTCACTCAAAAATGTTGCCATACTGTTGCAAACGATCCCCTGAAAGCTTTTTTGGTGGAAACGGATGGGTTTTTATCATCGGAAACAGAATTAGCCCTCGACGTCTGAACAACATTTTTTTGAAAAAATCCCTAAGCCGCGCGGTCACAATTTCAGCAAAAATCTGAAATTTTGCAATTCACTCACAAATGTTGCCAAACTTCTGCATAATATCTTCTGAAAGCTTTTTTGGTGGAAACGGATGTGTTTTTATCATCGGAAACAGAATTAGCCCTCGACATCTGAACAACTTTTTTTAAAAAAAAAAAATCCCTAAGCCGCGCGGTCACAATTTCAGCAAAAATCTTACATTTTGCAATTCACTCAAAAATGGTCCCAAACTGTTGCATACGATCCCCTGAAAGCTTTTTTGGTGGAAACAGATGGGTTTTTATCATCGGAAACAGAATTAGCCCTCGATGTCTGAACAACTTTTTTTAAAAAAAAATCCCTAAGCCGCGCGGTCACAATTTCAGCAAAAATCTGACGTTTTGCAATTCACTCACAAATGTTGCCAAACTTCTGCAAACGATCTTCTGAAAGCTTTTTTGCTGGAAACGGATGGGTTTTTATCATCGGAAACAGAATTAGCCCTCGACGTCTGAACAACTTTTTTTAAAAAAAAAAATCCCTAAGCCGCGCGGTCACAATTTCAGCAAAAATCTGAAATTTTGCAATTCACTCACAAATGTTGCCAAACTTCTGCTAACGATCTTCTGAAAGCTTTTTTGGTGGAAACGGATGTGTTTTTATCATCGGAAACAGAATTAGCCCTCGACATCTGAACAACTTTTTTTTCAAAAAATCCCTAAGCCGCGCGGTCACAATTTCAGCAAAAATCTGACATTTTGCAATTCACTCACAAATGTTGCCAAACTTCTGCAAACGATCTTCTGAAAGCTTTTTTGGTTGAAACGGATGGGTTTTTATCATCGGAAACAGAATTAGCCCTCGACATCTGAACAACTTTAAAAAAAAAAAATCCCTAAGCCGCCCGGTCACAAATTCAGCAAAAATCTGACGTTTTGCAATTCACTCACAAAGGTTGCCAAACTTCTGCTAAAGATCTTCTGAAAGCTTTTTTGGTAGAAACGGATGGGTTTTTATCATCGGAAACAGAATTAGCCCTCGATGTCTGAACAACATTTTTTTGAAAAAAATCCCTAAACCGCGCGGTCACAATTTCAGCAAAAATCTGACATTTTGCAATTCACTCAAAAATGGTCCCAAACTGTTGCATACGATCCCCTGAAAGCTTTTTTGGTGGAAACAGATGGGTTTTTATCATCGGAAACAGAATTAGCCATCGACGTCTGAACAACTTTTTTTTCAAAAAACCCCTACCCGCGCGGTCACAATTTCAGCAAAAATCTGACGTTTTGCAATTCACTCACAAATGTTGCCAAACTTCTGCAAACGATCTTCTGAAAGTTTTTTTGGTGGAAACGGATGGGTTTTTATCATCGGAAACAGAATTAGCCCTCGACATCTGAACAACTTTTTTTTCAAAAAATCCCTAAGCCGCGCGGTCACAATTTCAGCAAAAATCTGACATTTTGCAATTCA